>NC_081762.1:27104642-27114642 GCF_963082965.1 Carassius carassius
TTGTTCCTTTTGTGTTTCCCCTATGTGGTCACGTTCCATTCCTAGTTTAGTTAATAGATTAATCCCCACCTGTTCCCGTTCTTTTCATTACTTTCCTTGTGTTTAAATACCCTGTCTGTTTAGTTCCCTTTTGTCCGCTATTAATGTTATGTTCTATTATTTGGATTTATGTTTGGATGTTCCCTTTTCCTCCTGTGGATTATTAAAAAGCCTTATTTGTTATCTCCTTCATCGTGCGCCTTCCTTTGCACACCCACGCGTATTACAGCAATGAAGTGCAAAATTTAAATTACAGGAAATAAAACAAAACAAACAAATTAACCAGTCGATCACAATGCAATGAAGTGCAAAATTTAAATTACAGGAAATAAAACAAAACAAACAAATTAGACAGTCGACCACAATGCAGTGAGGTGGAAATGTAAAAATATAGAAAGAAAAAAATAATAAAATCCTTCATATTAACACGATATATTGTGTCCTATTGTTACAGCATTTTTTGCATAGCAGCATTTGAGTCACATTCATCATCACTTCAAATGTGACATAAGTATCCAAATCCCCTGGCCACTCTTTAATGAATTTCAAGCGTATCTTTGGAATTAAAGATGTTGGCTTACAATTAATGCAAAGGTCAAAATATTAATTTCAAGCCAACAGAGATTCTCTTAATAACTCTAACCAGTGGATGCTCACCGCAAATCAACAGGCTGTTGTAATAAATAGCTTCCACTTACTATTCCAGTGAGGTTCTGTGCTTAATATTTGAGTAAGGTTGTGTAAATCTTCTGAATACAGTGTGTTTCTGGCCAGGCTCCAGGCGCGGGCTGGCGGGGAGAGCCCTCGGCAGCGGACCACAGGTGATGCATCACGCTCAGACTCATGGGTAGCTACGTGGTGGAGGGGGACAGAGTAAACAGTCGTAGATCACAGCGCTGTCAAAGATGCCAGAGGCCTGCTGCTATCTGACTCTGAGAAAGCTCTTCATCCGAGTTCATCAGAAGGCTTTCACAGCAGAAATTAGAGGTAAAGACGCTTAGTTTATCCTTGGACAACTTTGATTAAGAGAGAGAATGTGAACTGCATGTAGGTGGAAAGATCTGTGATTCACTCTTTTCAAGTGGGGGAGAGCGGGTGGCCAAGTATTTGTGTTGCTATACAACCTGCTCCCTCGGTCTGAAAGCCCAGGAGCTGCAGCCGGAGACAAGTGTTTGAAAGGAGCGTGGCCCCTAAAGTCAACGACGTTCAATGAGCCCTGGATCTAAAGGTCTTTGTGCTGGATTCTTAGCATTCAACCTAAAATCTGCTTAAGTGCTGTTAAAATCTGCCTTTCCTTCTCAATAGCATGCCGTCAGTTTATTGTTGTTGTGTTCATGTGTTTATTGACAAATAACATGTCCATGAACCTCTTTTTTTTCAGACTCTAGATTTCAGCTCAACCTTCCCTTGTGGAAAAGAAAAACAGCTTCCATTTAAAAAGAGCACTTATCACAGAAATAATTCACTTTTTCATAAGAATATACTTAAAGTACTTGTGGATTTATGTGAAACGGGAGTAGCTAACATTTTAGAGTGTTTTCGACCCCCTTAAGTAGTAATCATATATCTTTATATGTAATTTCATAATGCCTTCAATTGTTTTTTAAACATGGTTAAAATGTCCAGCTCAATGCACGGACAAGTATTTATGATCAACTAAAACATACTTAAATGTAGAAATTTCTATGTTATGTATTTAAATATTTTTGTAGTGAAGTATATGTCTTTTGTTGGTTCAGATTGCTTCTGTTGTCCTCATTTGTAGGTCACTTTGGATGAAAGCGTTTGTTAAAAAGACTAAATGTTAATGCAAGTACACTTAAATATACTATAACTCTATATTCATATTAACTTTAAATCAAAAATAAGTGCACTTCTTCAAAGCAAGATTATCAAACATTGATTTAAAATGTTCTTTATCATAAATTATATACTTTAACATTATTAAAAAGTGCACTTAATTGTTTTAAGAAACATAAAAGCATATTTTAAGTACACTTAATTGTCTTTTTATTTGATTAGTAATATATTATTTTAAATGACAGAATTGTCTTTTTATTTGATTAGTAATATATAAATATATATATTTTTTAAATTTGCGTTTAAGATTTGAAATACACTACAGGTGCACATTCAACACAATTAAGTATCATTAAGGGTTAAGGCAAACATATAAGAACAAGTGTGTATTTCAACCACTGTGAAAAATGTATTATTGCTAATGACCTTACAAGATAAATTTATAGGAGGGGAAAAAAAGTCAATGTGACAAACCATTGCAAAACATTTTACCTCCATAATTTGACATCATTTTGACATAAAACAGGATATTCCTCAAGGAAAAGTGTAGGGTTGGACTTGTTTGTATTGTGGGGAAAGTGTTGATTAAAGAATGCAGCTAGAATGCTAAAAAACAAAGACTACTTAGAGATGTTCCTATGTACATGAACATTATCTGACAGCAATGCGTCCTCTGCGGTGAGGGAGCGTCACCTATTCTGATCAAGGAATATGAATAAAAACACTTTCTTGGTAAAGAAAAAAAAACATGCACCAATGAATTGCACGCAATATAACTAGGAACATGCATTAAGAAAGCAATTCTGATTTCACATTCATATTAATTTGCCAGAGTAACAGCAGAAATGCTTCGAAACAGACATTAAATTGATTTTAAATGCAAAAACGCTGGAGAGAGAGATCCCAACCCCCTCTGCTGCCTGCCTGTCTACATTCTCCCCGCACTTCTGCTGATATAGTGAGAGACTGACACACACACACACACACACACACACACACACGAGCACCTTTAGAACAGCAGTTTGGCTCTATTTTACTTCACAACAGTAAAAACCGGTTTGTGAGCCGTAGCAGCGACACAGGTCAGGCGCAGGCGCAGGTTCTGCATTGAAGCGAGAGCCTCCCTTCCCCCACACAGCAAAGTTCTGCTGCTTCTGAGAGAGAGAGAGAGAGAGAGAGAGAGAGAGAGAGAGAGAGAGAGAGAGAGAGAGAGAGACAGAGAGACAGAGAGAGACAGAGAGAGAGAGAGAGAGAGAGAGAGAGAGAGAGAGAGAGAGAGAGACAGAGAGACAGAGAGAGAGAGAGAGACAGAGAGAGAGAGAGAGAGAGACAGAGAGAGAGAGAGAGAGAGAGAGAGAGAGAGAGAGAGAGACAGAGAGAGAGAGAGAGAGAGAGAGAGAGAGAGAGACAGAGAGAGAGAGAGAGAGAGAGAGAGACACACAGAGAGAGAGTGCAGTCTTTCAGTGGGGGAAAGAGCATAGCTGTTTCCATTTGGTTATTTACTCTGAGCTGTCTCTAAGCTGTCCTCTATCTCTTTAACAAACCAAATACACGTTGCGCTGTTGAATTTGGCGTTGGATTTGGTGTGCCAGACTTGATTGCTGCGGCCTACGCAGTTTTTTCTCTCTCTGGCTTGCGCTGCATTTCACTTTTTTTCATTTTCACTTCCTGCTCTCGGTCCATCCCCCATCCTCTTTCCCTTTCCATCCTTCTCTCTCTCTCTCTCTCTCTCTGAACACATGCGCAGATACACATTAGCACACAGGCTGTAATTTCATGCTGTCCTCTGCACAGATCAAACATAATGCTGCTGCAATAAACCCTCTCTGAAATATGCAAGAACACACTGGGCCTTAACACTTGTGTGTATTAGCAATGCTTTGTTGTACATTCATGTGATATCGATTTTTTGTTTTTTGTATAATTGTACGATTTGAACAATGAACAATTTCAACTTCAAACTAAATTAGAAATGTTGTCTTATCAACTAACAGCAAAAAAAAAAAAAAAGATTTGTGCTAAAATAGTACTTAAGTTAATGAAAAACTGAAATAAATATAAATTGAAGCTAAATAAAAATATTAAAAAAAACAAAAGCTAGATTTAAAAATCACAGAAGAATACAAGGAGATAATTTAAATTAATTCTAAAGATTATCAAATATTTTGTTGACTGAAATAAAACTGAAAAAAGTATAAACATTAGATTTAAAAAATTTGAAATGTTGCCTTGACAAAACTAAAATTACTAAAACTGAAATAAATAAAAATTATAATACAACTAAACAAAAACAATTTAACTAAAATTCAAGTGAAAAAAGACAATCTAAAATAGTGTCTAATTCAAAATATAAATATAATACTATTATAGTAAATAAAAATATACAATTAACTGATTTACAACATGGCTTAAAAACCATGGTGTGAGTTTGGGGCGGGGCTTATCTTTTTGCCTGACCAATGGTAGATGGGAGGAGTGTTCATGAAACCTGTTTGAAAACAGTCATTACTCTTGATCATTAATTCTGTCTGATGCCACTTTGCCACTGAAATGACACATTTCCCCTTTAAAAGTTATGCTTGTAAGTCACACTGTTTGTGCGGGTGACATGAAAGAGGTCTCCAGTCAGATGGTTTGAGGTGCGTACAGCCTGAAGACATATTTTCTCTTGGCATGGGTGAATAAATGCCAGTTTAAGAGGGACCTGAGGCATAGATACTAAAGTATTATCAATACATGGAGGTGGAATATAATGTCCTGGAAACAGCACGCATGTATTGTAACAGTGAGCTTTGAATAGACACATTTTCTTATGAAAAATGTAGTTTTGATCTTTAAATGCACATCACATGTAAAAAAATGTATATATATATATAAAGAAAACAAGTAGAGTTGGAGGGTCTCTTTTTTACAAAAAAAATAAATAAAAAGGTGCCAGAATGTGAAGAGAACGCTAGTTTAAGAGGATCGATTTTATAATAAATAAAAAGAAAACAAGATATAGAATAAGATGACACTAGTGTAAGAGGATCATTCGTGACCCTGGAGCACAGAACCACTTATGCTAGTGTTGCTTATTTGCTACAAACTACATTCAGACGACTTTTGACCCCTTAAGTCTGGTTTCGTGGTCCAGCGGCACATTTTTTAAATAAAAAGAAAGAGAGTATTGTGAAGAGTGCAAGTGTTAAAGGTCAAGTGTTACTAGTTTTTTTTATAATAAATAAATAAATAAAAAGAAAACTAGTAGATGTAATAGAAATTGAGAACAGATAGTACTAGTGTAAGCATAATATAAAAAAATATATTAAGATTAAGTCAGAAAATATAATATAGTAACACATATTTTATGCACTTTTTCACAATTAAAGCCGAGGCTCGCAGGCGTATTTCGTGCTGGAACCCAAACTATGTCAAGAAGCTCGAGAGGACACACTTCTCCTGCTCCGCTCCGGATCCGCGCTCCGCGACGCGTTTTACACGTGACCGCGCGCCTCAGTAAAATGGCTGTGTCTCGCGGAGCCTCGTGCTGGTTTGATCGGTTTCTCTCTCGCGCTCTCGCTCTGTAAGAGGCCCCCCCTCCACACACACACATACACACACTGGTGTCGGTTAAATCCATTCCCGGGACCTTTATTTATATTCTCCTGGAAACTTTTTCCACTCGAGCCGCGTTCGGGAGAGAAGACCGACTCCGGTCTGAAAGCGGAAGGAATGCTACGGGACGCGGGCTTTATAACGTCTTAATAAGAGCGCTGTGTTTATATTCAAAGTGACTCGCGGTGAACGAGAGAGAGAGAGGGAGATCATGGCCGCTCAGGTCGCCACTCTCAACGCTAGCCCTCCCGCCGAACTCAGAAAACCGGAGCGGGAGCCGCAGGACGAGCCGGTGCTCGGAGAGAAGCCGCAGGAGAGCACCGTCACCGGATCCCCGGGACCGAAGGAGCTGCGCGACGGGGCCGATGTGGGGAACACCGCTGCCGGGGGAGGAGGAGGAGGAGCAGGCGACCCTGACATGAAGAACGGTAACGGGAACCCGTCCAGGGTGAACAATAACAACAGCCAGAATGATCCCGACGGGAGTAACCACCCCGGTATGACTCCACAACACCCGGCCGCCTTCCCTCCGCCTCCGTACGGCTACAACCAGCACTACAACCGGCCCGCTTTTCATCAACATGGCGGACAACAAAGCCCTGGCATGGCCGGGCCGGCGGGGATGGACCAGTACCCGCCCAATTCACACGAGCAGGGCTACCAGAACCACTTCAACAACTACAGCGCCTTCCCAAACCGGACTCCGTACCACCAAGGCCAGGGCTACGGCGTGAACTCCCCGCGGAACAGCCAGCCGCCTTCATCCGGGGGACCGCCGGGCAAGCAGCCGCCGCCGGGAGGAACTACCGTCAACGTGACCGCCGCTTCCTACAACAGCCAGAGGTACAGCATGGGCACCCCTCAGCCCACGTCCACCCCGACCCTGAACCAGCTGCTGACCTCCCCGAGCTCGGCCCGGGGCTACCAGAGCTTCCCCGCCGCGGAGCTCGGCCCGGAGGCGGCTAAAGGAGCGGCGGACATGGGGCAGTACGGCGGGGGACATCCGGCCTGGCAACAAAGAAGCCATCACCCCTCTCCCATGAGCCCCGGGAACACCGGACAAACCCTCAACCGGAGCCAGGTAAACCGAGAGAGAGAGAATCTGCCATTGTTTCTCAGTCTGCTCTAAAATGGCTGCCTGTGTTTCTCCAGCGAACACAGTCCAGATAAGCAGCTGTTTCTGAGCTGTGTTGTTGTGTGTTGTTGTCTCACTTCGGGCTAGTTGTGTCCTGGGGTGAGAGGGGCGAGAGGAATTGGGAAGTAATGCTAATTTTCGAGGCTGCGTGCAAACAGCAGTGCGTAAACTGCTTGACTAGCCTTAAAAGGTTAGCCTTCTAATGTGTTTACATCTAGAGACCGGTCAGAAGTCCGTTACAAACATGTATCTCGGCCCAGTTTTAATCGGAAAAGGAGACTGGTTTTGTATTGGCTAACTGCTAACGTCAGCTCTGAAGACACTGGAGGTGATTGTGCAGCACAGATGCTGTTCATGAAAGTCCGGCTCTGTCGGAGAGTTAACGGACGTGTTTAGTGCGAGATGCTATCGCTACGTTAGTTGTTTGATCACGGCTAGTTTATTCCCCGACTCTGCTCCGACGCTAAAAACACTGAATATGTGCACATCCGGGGGCTAAACGTGAACACCGTCGCCTCGTCGATCGTTAAGCTCGACTGGCTTCGAAACTTGTCTCGTTCGGGTGTGTTTTGATGCGTTTTTAGTGTGTATGTGTGTGTAAACAGACTGAGAGCTGTGAGGAAGTTCAGCGGGCTGCTTTTCTTTGGGATTTGAATTATGGAGGTAAAATCCTTCTGTCAAAGGCAGGAGACAGTTGGTCTTGGGTTGACACGCGAGCTCTCTTCTGATTGGCTGCCTCTTCTCCTGCGCCTGGCCATTTATAATTGCATCTAATGCAGCAGAGAGCCGACGACGAGCTGCTCCACTTACACTCGCGGTGTGCATGCACGCGCTTTACAGGGTTTGAATGCATGCAATATGTTTGCTAATGTTACAATTAAGTCTTTTTAAACTAACTTGTGCTGCATTTTTTGTAGCATTTCGTAAGCAAAGGGCATCCATGCAGAAGTGTGGTGTGTTTTTAATACTTAAATTGAGTAATAAAATTCAAGGTCTTATTTAAATGCACGCAATAAAGATACACGTGTGTTATTTTTCCAGCAGTGCATCTTTTGTTAATTTAGTAAGCTTAATTGCACATCTTATTAATCTGTTTAGTTGGGTTGCACACTTTTTAGTGATGCATTTTTCTTTTTGCATGGTCTGAAAGGGTAATAATTGTTTGCATTGTTTATAAAAAGGAGTTAACTTGATGAATTGGGTTACCTGATGTGCTGTTTGCTTCTCTTGTCTTATCCAAGCTGTCTGCATCCAGGTTTCCTGATATGTGGAATGCTATAATAATAGAGAATATGTGGAACTGCTGTACTAGACGGATTTTTGTTATTTGTGGCATCCTGATATTTGTGGCATCCAGATATCTTAAAGAGACCGTTCACCCCAAAATATGAATTTCCTGATTTATTTACACCAAGAGGTGGAGGCCATTCTTTATTCAGCTGAAGAGAAATTAAGGTTTTTGGGGAAAACGTTCAAGGATATTTTTCATCTAATGCAAGTGCTCACTGTAGATCACTTTCAACAGTCCAAAATCCCCCAAAATTAAGAATAAACTAAGACTGACTAAAAACAAACTTTGATTCACAAGCGTTTCAATAATGGGTCGGTTCTTTCTGATAATGTCATGTGTAATCTTTCCATTGCTGTTGTGAATTAAACCAGGCTGGACCGAGGTGATTTGTAACATATATTAGTCAAGAGTTCACAAGCGTCCTGTGATCTTCAGCCGTGTTATTCGGTCTTTCTCAGGATCACACCGTTCCTCTTGTTTCTGAATGACAGAATGAAGCTTAAAGCCGTGATGGCTGTGCTCTCATTGAGGAAATGAAGGGTTTTAATGATCCTCAGATGCAGAGATCTTCTTACGGTTTATGCAATAACCATGATGGGAAGACAAGAATATTTCTCTTAAAACAACGAATCTGTTTTTGTCTAGAGTGCTTTAAACCTTCGGTAAGAGTTTTAAAACTTGGCATTTGTGTTGGTTGCACAGTATAAAGTGCTGATTGAGATTTGAGTGTTTGCTGAAAACATGAACTTATTTAAAAGATGACTGTGCAGGGCATGTGTGGAGCTGGTTATAGCTTGTATTCATCCATTCAGTTCAAAATAGTGCATAGATCTGTGTGTTTGAAGCAAGAGAAATGTGTGGTGTTGAGGGTTTTGGCACCACAGGTTTGCATGAATGACCGGCACTGTATGTTTTGAGTGCCAAAATAAACTAGCAGTTATTATTTGTAACCATAAGCTTTCATTATTTATTTTTTCTGCACATGAGCTTGTTTCACGTCAGATTAATTAGCCCAGAGATAAATATGTCCTGAAGATAAAATGAGTAAAACGATTTACTTTAGCAGATTATTTTGACGTTATAAACTAGGGCATCAGATTCTGTGTTTGGTGAATATGAATTTAATGCAAATTAGGAAAACCATGCAGATATTCTATATTAACCACTACAGAAAAATTCTCAGAATTAATATATAAATACACACAAATGCATGTATATATTTAAGAAAAATGTTACATTTATATTAGTGTTGTCATGGTACCAAAATTTCAATATTCGGTACCGATACCAGTGAAAATCCACGGTTCTCGGTACCAAAGCAAAACACAAAAATATGCTAATTAAAAAAAAAAACTTTTTATCACTAAAAATAAAACAAATGCCATTCTTTATACTAATTTACAATTGTGTTTAAAGTTTTTCTACAAGTTATATAATTATGTAAAAACAGTAAACAAGTTTCACCCAAACTTAATTTGTCTTTTAATTTATGAAATTTAAACACATGGTTATTTTTGGTAAATAAAGGGGATTTGCTATTAAAATTAAAACATGGAAGAAATATTGTGATTTATTTCTTTAAAAAATAAAGTTTTATAATTTTTTCAACAGTAGCAGTATCACATACATTTTACTAAATAATAGTAATATTTCTAGCACAATGCCTTTATGTAAAAATTAACTTTTAGGCCTAGCTAATGAATGCATATTTGTCATTTTAACTGAAATTAAGACTGGTGGTGATGCTTAAGATATTTTTGGTCATTGAGGGTTTCTGTAAAAAAAAAAAGTTATAGATCATATTAATTATTATTAAAAGATAATACTGCTACTAATTCTACTATCATACCAATGTATATACAATGCACTATGGATTGATGAGCTGCTGCGTTCGGTCAAAATGATTTGCTGAAATAGATCAGCGCCAGCCAATGAAATTGCCATTTGCGCATTAGCTCCGCCCACTACCGGAGAAACCGGCATATCTTCTGCTTGTTCAAAAATGAATAATTCTAATTGAACTCCATTATTTTTAAAAGGAGAAGACAATAAAGAATAGTTTACATGTAGCATGTCGATTCAGCGTGGTAAGACTATCGCTCTCTCTCTCTTTGCATGTGTGAGAAACAGTGCTATCA
>NC_081762.1:27117142-27157142 GCF_963082965.1 Carassius carassius
TGATGATTGCAAAGAACATACTTCTGAGGTAAAGCAAGCACTAGTATGTGATTTGAACACGGTCTAGTCGCTGGATTGCCTGAACCACTAGTTGATTAGTCGGTGTTCAGGAAGGCTTATATAATTAAGCTGGTTTTGAGTTTACTTGACTCTGAACACTTCTCGAGAGTTTTTATCATGCTGACTGTATTAAAGCTGGTTCTCAGTCCTGGTTCTGGAGGAGGTCTTACTTCTCCAAGTCCAAGTCTCGTAGCTCTTAAAGCAGCCTAATGTTTTTAATATGACTGAACTTGTATTTAACATAATAACCATTTTATAGAAACATTGCAAGTTACTAATTATAATGCTTACATTTCCTGAGTTATTCAAACAGCAGCTACAGAAAACAAGCAAAGAACAATTTACATGATCCAAGAATATGATCACTGACTTCAGTCTAGCGCGAGTTTATGCTCTTTAAAAAACTCTTCCGTTATAATCAGTGAAGCTGTTTACACTACGATGAATAAATCTGTTATACTTACATTGCATGTACATGTGATTGGTTATTTTGGGTAAATATGGTTGGTTATAAAATGCAACACTGTAAAAATCTGAAAAATAACAAATAAGCTTAAGTTAGTATTTCTAACATAATAATAATCTTGCTATTGTCAAAGGCATTAGCCCCAGGCGATATCTCTAAATATCGTATCGTCTATTGGCACCACCATTCTTGAAATATCATTAGGCATTTTTATGTTAGTAACATTCAGTAATGTGTCTTAAAGTAGGCAACACATTAATATTGGTTCAAAAAATTAATTACGTTAATGTATTTTTTATTTTTTTTGCCATAGGGTTGGGAATCGTTAGAAATGTTCCGGTTCCACCTAACAGTTCTGATTCTGGTTCCATTAAAATCTTTAAACAATTATTAAGAAATAGTAGTGAAGAAAAATGCACTATACTCAACTACTCAATGCTCAATACTGTTTATTACTTACTGTCAACTTAATTTCAAAGGTTGGCAATGTCAAAATGCAACATATATTACAGTGTACAGATCTTCATAAGTAGGGTGGGGTATTTATTTTTTTTAACATTTCTGGTTCGGCTTCTGGTTTCATTTAAATGAACTATGTTTTTTTACTATTTTACCTTCACTGAATGTAGCGTTGCTGGAAGGTAGTAAGTAATGTTGAGTAATGCTAGTCCATCAATCAGCATGTTTCAAAGTTGATGTTTTTTACACTATCAATAACGTTTTGCTGTTCAAGTAGGAATAAGCTTGTTGGCCAAGTCCTTTGAGGGCTGAGACACTTGTTAATTTCCCTTAATTAATGAAATATAAATGGTTAAACTTAAACATGTATACACACTCTACATAAAGTCCCTATTTTACAAATAATAATGCAGTCAGGAGATGGTGTGATGCAATGAGTGGTTTCCACATTTTTAAACATTTAAAATGCATGAAAATAAATATTTTTCTATTACTTTGCTTATCACTCTTGAAATGACCTGTACACTAAATAATCTAACCCTCATACTTGCATAACAATAGCAGTCTATTTATTTAGTGGTCCAAGTTGAAGCCAGTATGTATATTAATGACAATATGGGACAAATATAATGTCATTTAGTGGCGGCAGGTGCAGCGCGCTGTTGTTAGATGTACAGTCAGACAAAACGATGTGCACCGTTATCAAAGGCGCGAGTGCACATACAGTCGTGAGAAACAATATGTTCAGCAATTAAAGACGGGACAGCGCGTCATTGGAATCAATGTACTCCGTAATTAAAGAGGCAGGGAGGCGTGTGTGTTATTCGGTTCGTGACATCCTTTACAGGAAACGCTGAATACTCAGAACACCGGCGCAAGGCTGCTCACAGCGCTTGGTCACGTGTTGCACCAGAACCGTTTTCGGAACCGAAACTTAGAAATTGCTCACAGTTCCGGTTCTTTTCAAAGAACAAAACCGGTTCTGAATAACAACCGCTTCTCTGTTACCATCCCTAATGAACACCAATTTGCACTGTTTAGATCAGCTTCATGTAATTCATTCACATAATATATTCTCTTAATGTAAATATGTATATACCATTGTACATGGTTGCATTTAGGGCTGTAGCTATCGAATATTTTAGTAATCGAGTATTCTACCAAAAATTCCATCGATTAATCGAGTAATCGGATAAAATGTGTTTTTGCTTAATTAAAGTGCAATATTAATTATGCAAGAGAAAATAAGACTCCTGGGTCTTGTGACGGTCACAGAGGGACCGCACGTTCAACATGGACGTTAATACGCACACATACGCACAAACACACACCGAGACTGTTTGGTGATACAAGAGTTTATTGTAGTTATTGATCAGAGAGTGAATGAAATACCTGTAAACTATGTGTATTGTTCCCATGTAGCGTTTGTCCCGTGATTTTTAGAGTCCTGGTAAGAAACAATGGCAGGAATTATTGGTTCCGCTTATGGTGGGAATCTACCATGTATTAATTGAGCGTGGGGGTTTCAAGGGCAACGTGGCCGAGTTGCTGCTGTTATTTCCTGTTGAATGTGAACAAATTAATAACATCAAAGTAGATTTATTAAGTAGAACATCATGCCAATATGTTTCTTTCAGACTCTGTATATTTAAGGGAACATGTGTAAAGTGTTTTTTGTGAGTTTGTCCCTCCACATGTGGTAATGGTGCTGTCCACCAGTATAAATGTAAATGTCTTTGTAATGGAAGGTAGTCTGTGTTTGTTTCTGCAGTGAAGAGTGTGGCCGGAGGGTTGCAGGTATTTTATTCACTCTCTGATCAATCATTACAATAAACTCTTGTATCACCAAACAGTCTCGGTGTGTGTTTGTGCGTATTAACGTCCATGTTGAACATCACAGGTCTCTTAAAATGAACAACTAAGTTTCCATTTTTAGAAATTTTTATTTTTTATTTTTTAAATGCATAGAATGCAATGCATACATCAAAAATAAACATTTAATTATTGCCCATTGTTTCTCTGTCTGTACTTGTACTGTGAACAATGACAAGAAAGTTGACAGATGAATTAAGTGCATTTAAGTGCCATTCAGTTGGGGTTTTAAATAAAGCATTTTCTGAGATGCACATTAAACACATAAAACATTAATTTATCTTTTAATTATTGAAAATTAACTTAACTTCTTGGTAAACAAAGGGGATTTACTATTAAAAATAAAACATGGAAGAAATTTTGTGTGATTTTAAACCTTTTTTTTTTTTTTTAGTGGTAGGCTATGTACATTCTGCTGAACAATAGTCTTTAACCGGACTTTTATTTTGACTTTTAATATTTACCAAATTGGCAAATTCCGTGCCATTCCGCGTTTAACTGTAAATTCCGTTTTTATGACTGGATTCCGCGATTCCCTCCGCGTTTTCTGCATCGCGGAAATCATAAGGCCCTAGTTGTGGTATACCAGCTCTATCTTGCAATGGACACACGCCACGACGTTCTCTTTATGTTTGCCCTCAAATCAAAACACTGACTCCTTGCAGAATGAGATTTCGGACGCAGTGCTTGTGTCTCTTTGTGGGTGACGTAAACGCGTTGTCACATTAAAATCATTGCGAAAGAACCTGACGTGAGATTTAAAATAAATTAAAAGAGGCTTTGAGGCAGAGGAATTTGCCTCGATCATTTTTCGTAATCGAGTTACTCGAGGAATCATTTCACCCCTAGTTGCATTTAACGAAGTTTTAATATTCAGTAGGTTACTGTGCATATAGAAACCTAGCACCCATTTACGCCACAACTATAGACGTAGATTTGACTTGTGCATCTAGTGCAGCCGGCTCAGGATGATCAAAATATTGTGTTAAATAAAAGGAGGCATCCAAAATGTGCCGTTTTGTGCTACTTCACTTGCAGGACTGAAGAGCATTGGTCTCTCAGCTAAAGTACAGCACACTGTGAGCATACTAATTACAGCACTGCCAGTGAAAATATTACACTCTACAAAGAGGAATCCAGATGAAACGCTTGCTGGGAAGTTGCAGTGCATTTTGCATCAGTATTCTGCTGACACATTGACTTATTCATATCTAAATGTAAATAAGTGAATGTTTAATTTACCAGTGGCTAATGTATATTAAACATTAACTGTTTTCAGATGCATTCGTTTTTTTCGCCATCTTTTAGTTAGTTTACAGCTGCAAAAACAAAACCATGTAACTGTGTCTGTTTATTGATGTGCATCAGAAAAAAGACTTTACATCTGCCTAAATATGCTTACTGTAATTGATTCATTTTATTGTAATGCTTTTTAAGCACTTAAAGTGCTGTATTTTAAAACCTTGAGCCTTTTTATTGTAAAGCACATCCAGCTGCATCTTTTTATTTTTTTATTGAAGGGTTCTACAAATAAAGCTTCTTATTATTGTAATAACTTGATAAGTTTAAGTTCTCAAGTGTGGCTGACTCAGTCTTGCATGTTTTTTTAGTCGTTATTTTCACAACCAAAACAGTTGTAAGAGTAGCACCAGCTGCAGAGCATTGATGCATAATTTTAAAAAATCCAGATTTGTTTTGTATTGTATACTGTCTAGGACTGCGTGCACACAAATCCACATGCATCTTCTTTGGCTTTATTCATTTGGTTCTTCACTGCAGTGTCCCTGGTTTCTTTTCTCCTTATTTTCTTCTGGGTTGGAAGTTCTGCGTGTTCGTACAGCGAGGAATAGTCTCAGACACCCATCGAAGGACCACCTTGGCACAATCAGTTGTTAGAAATTCAGTGCTAATCATTTGCTGTAGGGTTGATGATGAGGTGTTCCCTTTCTCCTCTGTGATTGGGCAAATGTCACATTTAAGCAATTCCACAGAGCTGTTTGGAAATGTGAGGGTAATGTATTTTCTTTTGACATTTACTTTTAAAATGTAGCAGATTAGCATAGTAATTTCCTCCTTCAAACTTATGGTCCTGGAGTCTGCAGGCTTCGTTTACATGACACACATATGTGTGTGTTGTGCAGAGAACGTCATTAACCTTTTGCTGCCTACCTTTTGAGTCTGACACACAAATCAGAAATCACACTAAACCCCAGTTATCTGAAACAACAACTTGAGAATTGGTGGGAAAGTTGGTTTCAGACCCTGCCTTTCAGGTTGCACTACAGTGTCTAACCATACTTGTGTATTACTCAAGTTGATGTAATCAATTAGAAGACTTTTTGTCTTGCTGTTGGAAAACAGACTAGTTTTTGGCTTCTTGTGATTGTTTCTGCAGTGTTACTCCTCTAAAGGGTTTACATCAGAACGTAAAGGTGGTCTTGCGGTCTTCAGTGCTCTTCTTATGTTGTTTATGTGGAGTCTCTCCGTTCATATAAAAACTGGCCTGAGGATTTGCATGCCCACAATCCAACGGTATCTGAGAAGTATGCAAAGGACTGGAGCCGCTAAACAAACCTATTGTTAATGTTGCCATACGTTTTTGCCGCGTAACGTGAATGATCAGTCAGGGTGTAGTCTGAAATATTTTTTGATGTGCTTTATTTCAGTGACATATTTGTTTTGATATTCAGTAGGCTTTTATGCAAATAGAAACCTAACGCAGATTTACGCCACAACTAGACGATGATCATTGAACCCAATCACAGATGTATCTGTTGAGCGCGTGAACACAATGACCAATCAGCACCGTTTAAGAATCCGCTCAATAGCGCTCAAATCTTAGCGGGAAATGGGCGTTTTTAAAATTTCAGAACGGAATAATATTGCGGTCAGTACTTTAGACAACACAAGTTCAAGTGTACATTAGAGTATGCGTACAGTCAAACACATAGCCTTTTATGCTCCATTTTCCAGTGTCTGTGCTGGTTTTTTATGAAGTTCTGATGTGTTTATACTCCTAACCCTCTCACACAAGTGCTTGTCAATGTTGTTGTTGCGGTTTTGTTGTTCCGTATCTTTAGTTCACTTTGTCCAATGTGAAACCACGTTGATTGCCAATTGAACGCAATTGATTGCCACCTTGTGGAACAACTGATTAGTGAACTTGTGCGTACAAAATATGTGTGGTTACAAAAATTGGGTGCTGCACGGGTGCACGTACTATTTTGTTGATGAAATTTGTGTTATACGCCTTGCATATGCACAAACACCAAAGT
Organism: Carassius carassius; assembly: GCF_963082965.1. Taxonomy (NCBI): domain Eukaryota; kingdom Metazoa; phylum Chordata; class Actinopteri; order Cypriniformes; family Cyprinidae; genus Carassius; species Carassius carassius. Next base: position 27,123,275 of record NC_081762.1, read on the forward strand.
ATACTTTGGGATTCAGACTACTAAAGCGATTCAGTATGTTTTTTTTGATGAATTGATGCCCTGTATCTAAAAGTCCAGTGCAACGTAAAAATAAAGTTCTGACATATCAGCTGAAAAAAAACAAACACACTGGTCAAGCAGCTAAATAAAAACTCAATATTTCAGCCAGTATGTCATCGTCGGCAATATATCAGTCAGTATTCGCCTTGGTAATATATCAGTCGTCCACTACCTGAAACAGCATTGCTTTGTCTTCAGGACTGTCTTTCTAACGTCTCTTTCTGTAATCGTGTGCTGAGGGCATTGCTAACTCACAGCTGTCACCACAGAGCAGTGAAGCAAACCACCTTCTCCTGATGTTTCAAAAGCACTGGCTGCACAGCGGGTCCAAATCAACACGCTAACTAGAAACATGCCATCTCTGCTGTCAGTGTAGTCAGCCATGGTGGCGTTTCCTAAAGGAATGCTTATTCGGACAGCTTGGGATTGACGTTGACTGAGTGCAGCTGGAAACACATGCCACTTTATCACATGGTGACTCCATAATCTCCCACACATTGGTCCTGAAGTATGCTAGAAGTCTTGTCAGCTGGGAGAGATTTTGCTGTAGCATGCTGGATGTTTTGAACTTCTTTACTCTGCTTTATTTACACAAGAATGAGATAAGAAACATGGGCTAATGTGAGAGTGGGATGTGTCAAACAAATAAGTCTGGACGTGGGGAGAAGACGACATGAAGCAGTTTGTTTGTTTACAGCTGCCTAGATACTTGCATCTATATTTTACTTAAAATAACAGATTTTAACTGATATGTATTCACAGGTGTGTATCAACATTATTTTTAATGTAAGATTGGATGTAACTATATGCGTGTCTTCCGGTGTCATTCACTTCCATTTTTTTTGTACAAAAGCAGTTCATTATGCTGATTTATACTGCAAACTGGTATTTATCAAATTTTATTTTATCATCATAGAGCGATTCCACAGTTTTTGTCCACAAGGGGTGTAATGAACAAAATAGATCGAATAATACCCAGTTGTTGTCATTTTTTATTTTTATTTCACTATTTTGTTTAAGATAGGTGTAAGAAATAATAAAGTTAATTTTATCACACTAAGCCTTGGCATTATCGTGTAATGAGACTTTTTTTTTATTTCCGTCCCCAGAAATTGCGGATGTCAGGGTGGGACATTCAGTGCATCTGGATTTTTCCTAAGTCATTTCTTTCATTTCCTTCCTGAATTTTGGTGCATAACATTTATTTTGGTGTGTCTTCTACAAAATACTAATACTAACATTGTAAGTATAATTCCCTTAATCCACCACGATGCAATGGAAACATTTACTAACGTTCATTACACCTTCTGTCCAAGCAGTTACGAACGTTAAACTATAATTCTAAAGAAAACAGAGATATAATTTTAGCAAAACGATAAAAACATGTTGTGTGGGTTAAATTATCATATGCGTTGCTACATAATAAATTGTTAATAAATCGGGATAAAAATCATAACGTACATTTTATTCTGACGCTGGATTTCCATCTTCTAATGTCTCAACGGTTCTCATGTGAGATATAAGATTGTCTAGGTCAAGCTTGTTCTGCACGGGAGAAAGAACAACAGGATTTCACGGGTTTCGACAAATGTGGGTAAGTTTGTGGCTTCGGTCCAAAAGTTTACGAACATTAAAATGATACGAATGTGGTAAACTTTGGTTAAGTAAACATTAAATAGGATCATTGTGGTGAGAAAGGATAAAAGAGTGTGCTAGTCGGATGATTGCTAATGGTTTCGGACCGAAAGGGGCGTCGTGTTCCTCGTGAAAGAGCATGCGTGCATGGTGGTTGTATACATTTTGACAGATTCTGCACATCTTGTTCGTAAATTAGACGGAAATATTTAGTCTGTCCAACTTCGAACGTTGTTTTCTGAGTATTTTTGACTCAATAAGCTGTTCATGAAAGTCAACATCGTCAATGAATTTACTGACTTTTTCCCGTTTTTTTTTTTTTTTTCCTGTCCAGTGTTCGTAAGAATATAGCTTAGGCTGCTAAATTAACACGTTAATAGTGCGTTAACACAATCTCACTTATTGCATTAGAATAAACTGTCGGCGTTAATCGCATAGATTTTTAAACAACTGGGCTATAATGTTAAGAAACACGCGCAGATTTTCCGCACTGACGGCACACAATAAAGCTAGTTTAAACATTAACTTTGTGGTAAAATGAAGCTCCACAGCTTGTCAAGTGTACCTTCGTCATGTCCAAATTATGTAGTCCACAGGCGATGCGCGAGGTTACTTTCAGTTCCACCGGAGCTCCGTTTGATGGCAGCTAGAGCGTACCGTGAATTTGTGCTCATTTCCTTGCCTGTATTAGAGCTGTATTTGGGCCTTAAAAGTTAGGCCCGACAGGTTTCGGCCCGAGCCCGACAAGTACATTTTGATTGACAGCTTTTTAAAAGCCCGAACCAGTTTACAGCCGACATTATTCAAATGTGTGCACACACATACCTCTTTTGCCTTTTGTCAAGAATGAGTCATTTATACATGTTTTAACATAATTTATGCATAACTAACCACTTGGAAGTTGGAATAAAAAAATAAAAAATAAGTCCTCTGTAACATCGTAACATCGCAGCACTCTAAACAGTCATAGGCCTAGCCTATAAATAGACCAACACACGAATAAAAACGAGTCTTTTTTAACAAATTAAATTAAGATACATTTTAAATTTAGATGGGTATTTGGCAATAACGGAATTAAGATAAAGGCTCCGCCGGATTTGCTTCGCCACTAGCAGCTGACATTTAATATTAGTGTATACTCTGTCCACATTATGCATTTTAAGACTCAATTAATATTTAGTTATCATTTGAAAAACCTTTACTCACCGAGATTAGGCTAAGCCTACATGTTTTTGTGGAGGAAAATTATTGAATCCACTGTAGATGGTTTCAGCGCACTCCTGCGCTCACTGATGGTGCGTCATTATTCACTCATTATACTCATTATAAACATGGTCAAAATTTTTCCACACCTCAGACTTTGCTTTAGTTGCTGGTGCAACCAAAACGTAATCACCAGAGGCAAGCCTCCGTTACACCAGCATCCATTTTCGAATCTTTCTCGCGCTAATCAAAACACATCTCATGACCGCTCGTTTACCTGGCAAACCGGAGCGCAAGCCCGAGCCCGGCCCCGGGTCGCGTAAGATGATATAAATTAAGCCCTAACCCAACCGAACCCGTTGGGTCCCATCGGGTCCCGTCGGGTTCGGGCAAAGATCTTCAGCTCTAGCCTGTAATGGTTCGATTTGTCATGCGATTCAGCGTTACCTCACTTAATTGACCAGTCAAGAGTCCAACTATTTCCTGAGTGTAAGTGTAGCCGACAGCCACAGCTCAGCAATAGCCTATAGTCTTGTGTATTATTTCTCCAAATCATATTTGGCACATCATGCCTAATAAATGTCTTAAGTAGGCTTTTCATTATTTTAAAAGGCAGGCCTAAAAATAAACTTGGTATTCCAAAAAACTTTTCCAAATACTATGTAGGCCACCATTCATGCAGCATCATATTCTGTAAATCAGGCTATGTAAATAAGTTGTTGACGTCCCTCATGTGAAGTTCAAGTTTCTACACAAAGACCCGGCATGCAACTCATTCTCGTGGCCAAGGAGAGACGACATTGAGTGTGTTCATCCAATGTGGATCTTTTATGGACCCGTTACCATAACGGGACACAACCCATTCAAAGTTTCGGACTTGTTTGAAGTTGTTTTAGCATTCCAGGACCGCAGGACACGGTCACCGTAGGTTATACTGACTGCCATGATTGTCACTTGGCAGATATCAAGCTCACCCTGACCGCTGCTTTATCTGCCTCAACTGCCTTTCAAGTACTTCTGCAGTAAATTAATTGTCCTTTAGTTTACAAATATTCAGGGTTAATTTGCATAAAGAGTTATTGGTGCTCTATTCAGCAGAATTACTCATTTTATCTTTCCACGTTACAAATGTTATTTCATTCACGATGTATGATCTTTAAATTTGATAGTAAATGATGACAGGTTATTTTAATGTGTTATGAACTTGTACTATTTGCCAATTTTCATGAAATTGTATTATTTTGTGTTACGGAGGCAATCTTGCAGGATTATTTAATTTTTTCCGTCCACATTACACACGTTATAACTTTGCACACTTGTAGGAGTGGCTTCTACATTTAGCAAATAAATTTGAAAAATATACCTGTGGTATTTGTTAGTAATTTTTCTGGCTTTCAGTTTATGAACATACCAGAATCAAAAATGCACCTTTAAGTTTATAGAACAGATAATATTAGATGGCCACCCTGCCTGCATGGAAGGCCTATTACCAGTTTTGTGAACCATACACAACACATGACTCATAATATACCAAATTAGGAACAAAGTAAAACATGAACTGGGATTCAACCAGAATTTTATTAAACTCTCACACAGATGTACGCCAGGTTTTCTCAGGATGTTAACCTGAGGACAATGGCTTTCTCCATGAAGATTTAGCAGGCTATTGTCCTTGCAGTTAGGCCTAAAATGTGGAATCGCCCCATAATCATTAACATGCTGGTTTGTTGCACAAATAAGTTTACTGCACTTTATTCTTCTAGTTATTTACCTATAGTGGATAATGAGTCAAAGTCTCACTTGTTGTCAGAAAATTGCTTTTCCACATTGCAGAAAAAGGTGGATTTTAGCTGTTTGAAAAAGGCATGACGAGTTTGAGCTATTCTTTTTAAAAACAATTTTTATTGATTTTGTATTTAATTTTTTTAACTCATGTTTTTGCATGCATGCAAAACATTTCTCACCAAAATTATATCAACTAACTTTATAATTTTTACATTTGGTTGAATTGAAAAAAAAGGTATTAAAGTATTATAATACAGATTGTATTATAAGGTATTTATAATGTTAGTGTGGATGCTAACATTGCTGTAGATATGGTCATGAGCAGACTTTTTTATTGTTTAAAGCAGTGGTTCTTAACTGGTTTGGCCTTGAGACCCACATTTTTTCAAAGGGTCACCAAGCCACGACCCACTGACCATATATATGTGTATGTGTGTGTGTGTATGATAAAAAACAAGAAAAAGTTTTCACGAAAATGAAGACTGTTAAGAATATGATTAATACTGAATGAAAAGCCTATAATGTAAGGCTTTTAAAAGGTGGTCCCAAACTAGATTTTGTCAATAGTTAAGCTGGTTTGAGCCACCACATTCATTTAAACATGTACAAAACGAAAACAAAGTGAAAAAAAATTGTATTTTTGTGTTATAGAGACTACAGTTACCGTGGTCAATATACAATACTAAAATGAACTGTTAATGAATCGTGAAAACTTTTCCTGAATACAATCAATATTTCATACCTTCATGCAAATCCTTCCCAGCTAACACGTGCAATGGCAGTTATGTGATTTATCTGTACTGCACTTTTCACGCGTTGCATGCTCGTCGTTTCTGCGCTTTAGTGAAGTGATGTACTGCGCAGCGCCACGTTCACGCATGGTATTGAAGAGTGTGTGCTATGAACACTGTATAACATCTGGAAGGACAGGACAGTTCGTTTCTCTGAGGTGAGACTTTTTATTTCATAAGTTACGAAAATAACGATTGTTGTTGATGTCATTTCTTTGGTCGTACACTCCGTGACCCTCTCAGAACGTTCTCAAGTTGAGAAGCACTGGTTTAAAGTGGTCATATGATGCAATTTCAAGTTTTTATTTATTTTTGGAGTGTTACAAGCTGTTCTTGAATAGATAAGATCCGTGAAGTTGCAAAGACTAAAACCCAAAGAGATATTCTTTATAAAAGTTACGACTTGTCCACGGCCCCCTAAAACGCCTCATTCTAACACACCCCCACATCTCTACATCACTATGTGGGAAGATCTGCATAACACCGCCCAAATGTTCACGCAAAGAAAAGTCGTACCTTTATTTTCCAAATATAGTGAGCGGCGTGACATTTCCATCACACGCTTGAGGTATTCATCCAATCACAACACAATGGATAGCTGGCCAATCAGAGCACACCTTGCTTCAGACCGACGAGCTTTGTAAAAATTGACGCATTTCAGAAAGACGTCATAGTGGAGAAACAATAATGTACAGTATATGGAAAATAATGTGTTTTTTAAACCTTAAACTGCGTGTAAACACTGCATTACACCAAATACTGTTCTTTTTAGCATTGTCATATATATGACCCCTTTATTATATATAAATTATATTTAATATAAACATGGTGGGAAGAACTATATTACATTGGGATGTAATGCTTTTATTGGTCGTGTATGTGAAATGCTGGATGTGAAGATCAGTGGGTCTTCTCTGTATTTGTAAATCTGCTCCGGTTCTCTGGCGTTCATCAGGACAGTTGCAGGAGCATCAGGGCTGTTGAGTTTGTCTGAAGTAGTACCATTACGTGAGTCGAGCACACGGAAAAGCTTGTTGACTGCAAAAGTCACTAATAATTCCTCTTTGCCGTGTCGCCACTGGTGGTCGTTTTCTCAGTTTATAGCTTGGGTATTCCTCGAGCCGGTGAGGTGTAATTGAGAATTGAGGGAGTACGGCTTTCTCCTTCAGTGGGTCCTTTACTCAACAAATGAAGAGAATTTGCTGTTTAAATTGCTGTTGAGAAGATGAGACTTGTCTAAGAGAGGACCGAATCTCATTTGGAGTCACAATCATATTGCGGAGCAAATCAGGGGCCGGAGGATTGGAAAGCATTGCATCGTGACCTCAGATAGTAAACATTACAAATTGAAGGTTTTGAGAATAGTAAAAAAAAAAATCTTATTTAAATTAGGGCTAGGTGATAAACAGTATATAATCGCAATAAAATAGGTAAATAACTATAAGCTTTGGACATTTTTAGTCTGTGGATGAATCAAACAGCTGATCATACAGCAGGAAGAAACACTAATAATATGGTTTTGTCTGATACTCAAACATACGTGACACATCTGTGTTTCAGCATATGAGGACATGATCTTCATCTACAGAGCTCACTTCACAAGCTTTTCACACTTATATTTCATTTGAGTTGTCACAGCAATCCACCAAGTTAAAGCATCTTAACTTGAAATGATGGAAATACTTTAATATTGAATGTGCTTCTCAAAATTAATAATAGTAGTAGTTGTAATAATAGATTTAATGTGATTTATGCAACATCATTAAACCATATATATATATATCTTCATTAGACACCATTTTTGACAATAGATTTGTTTTAAATCATAAAACAGAAAATCAATGAATCAGTCTTTACACAAAAATGATTTGTCTTTCCGCCAGAAAACAATATGTACCAGACATTTCATTTAAAAGGGAGCGTCATAGATCGTGCCATGGGAAGAATAAAATGCTATTGATGGGCAATATATTTAATTGAACTGTTAAAGTTGAGTGTATTTGTGAAACTCCCTCAGTAAGAGTGCAGCATGTTTGGAGGAGCTGACATCTCTCGGCTTGGTCCTGATTTCCTCGTGCCTGTACATGTTCAGCTCTACGCTCCTGGATAAACTACACACGAGGCTGTGAAGAGAGTTGGTGTGTGTTGGTGTTTTGGCACAACAATAGTCCTGTGCTGTAGGCCTGGAGCGTTTGTCCGTGTGGAGGATTAAATTAGCAGCAGTTGTTTATCGTCCGTACCCAATCCATCTGTCTGGCTCAGTAGAGCCGGCGCTATCTGTGCTATCATACTTCAGTCCAACACACACACACACACACACACATCCTTCCGCTTCCCCAGCAGACAGTGAGACGTTCCACCCGGTGTAACCTCCTCTGCCAAGACTGCTTGGCTTTCCTCTATGCAGATTAGCCATGTGCTAATTGCAGTTATTTATTTTTCCCCTCCCTTTTTGGAGAGGGAGTGAGAGAGGAAGGAGATCAGCCTTGGACGAGCGATTGATTGGTGGATGAGGAGGAGGGGTTGAGAGCGGAGTTTAACATTACTTCAGTTTGACCAGTGATTCACAGACACTAGAGATAATATCTGAAACAAGCAACTTAAAAATACAAATAAACTATGTTGCATTCAGAAGTTTGAGGTTGGGTTTTTAGAGAAATTAATACTTTTATTCAGCAGGGATGGATACATTGACCAAAAGTGACGGTCAATGAAAAAAAATATATTTTAAATTCAATTTGAATAAAAAATTTAAAATTCAGCTGTGCATCACAGGAAAAAATAGCATTTACAATATATTAAAAATGGTAAATTATTTAAAATTTTAAATAAATGCAGTGTAGGCGAGCATAAGAGTTAAAAAAAACAAAAAAAACAAATGCCAACCCCCCGTGCTTTCTGTTCCCAAAGAAAGTATCATTTTTTTAAAATCCAATTGTAATAACTTCCTCTTATTAATCGTCAAGTATTTATTTAGTGTGATGTTGCCTATATCCCATGTGCTGTTGGTTAACATTAACTTTTTGATCCAATAGGAAAAAGGTAAACCCAAGAAAGAAAAGCTGTTAATTAAAGTTTATTATAACTTTTTATTAGTACTTTTTTTTTTTTTTTTTTGAAGATTATTAAATCTACACCATGGTTTACTGCTGTAAATTAAAGATTCTTGAATCAAAATGTATAGTTTTTTTTTTAGTCTACCTTATTTAACACACTTTTTAAGAATATAGCTCACACTTGTGTCTTTTTCTTAGAGTAACTTTGAGCTTTTCTTGAAAGATGCAAGTAAAATATTCTTCTTGGCATTATTTTTCCTGATCCAGTCAGTTGTTAATAAGTAATTTCCACCCTGCGTTTATTTCTCCCTAAATATCCCGTTTCAAAAAGCTGCTGTTTCAGATTGATTTCAGATTCTGCAAGGTCTTGTTTTCAGGAAAGCCAGGGGTGTTTCAAGAGAAAATCCCACGACTGGCTCATTGTTATTGCTGTTATTAACTAGTATCATTCATTTAAAAGTGAAAGGGGAAGCTGTGGCCCTCGGCGAGTAAGACTGCGGCAGGAAATCCTTGAATTTCCATCAAGGATCAATAAAGTACGTCTGTCTGTTTAAAAATGAGAGACGGCAAGATATGCCGCTGCCTATCTTTGACCTTGCGCGAGGATGAATTAAAAGCATTTTATTACTTCACAACTGTCGTTCTCTTCGTCCCACCCTCATTCCCACACTTCAGGAGCCGGGGGTAGTTCATCTACATAATACTGTGTGAAGGCAACCTCAGCGGTTTTCAGACTGGATGCGGGAACGTGCCGCCAACTGCATGTTTACCACAGTCTCGAGCAGGAGGAGGAATTAGACGTCCATTGGCCTGCCGTCTTGATCTGTGGGCCTCTCCCTCAAAGCCATGCACAAAAATGAATTTGTTGATTGTGTTATGTAATTCAATGTTCTTTGTAATCGAATTTGTCAAAGTGCTGCACGACGGAGGTTTACTGATAAAATTAAAACATGGGGAAAAAATTATTCTTCCTAAAAGTAAAGATTCAATACTTATATTAGTAGCAGTACAGCAGCAGTAGTAGCAAGATGCACATTGTACTGAATAGTTATATTTATCACAAGTTCTTCAAGTTAAACCCAACTGTTTATTTTGATGGGTTGCCATGAAGAGATTTGTTGTGTATGTGATATGACTGCGGTTTTCTTCAAATTTCATATTTAAATAATAGACTATTATTAAATAATAATTTAAATAATAGGTTTAATATTCACAGACACTGGTCCATATCGCTATTTGAATTGGGCAAATTCTGTGACATTCCCTGTTTTACAGTAAATTCCATTCCTTGATTCCAACCACGCATCACGGAAATCATAGGACTCTGTGTATTGTCAAAAATGAACACTGAACGTTTTGTCTATGCTGAATTTTAGTTGTAAAACTGTATTTGGTCAACTGAGCTGTCCACACTGCATTGGTTGCAGCCCATCTTATTTTTGTTGAAAGTGTAATTTTGAAGAAAATTGGTAACCAAATAGTTTTCCCCCCATGATATGTCAGTGCCTACCATCAACTGTTTGGTAAAATTATTATTATTTTTTTAAATTTATAGTTTGACAAATGACAGCTTCATATTATGCTACACTTGAGTTCAAAATGAAAGACTCAAGACCTTCAGTTGTAGGGTTAAACAATCATTGATAAACTTATAATCACAATTATTTTCCTCAAATTATAAGTGGTATTTTTCATCACATTTGTGATTTGAGGTTTATTTTTACAAATTCACTCATTTGTATGTAATTTTGTACCTCATGTACTTAACTGGTTATTTTTATCATATGACTTAATACTTAATATTTATGAAAACAGTTAAAACATTTGTCTCAAAATCTGAGACGCAAACATTTCTAATCTCTCCAACTATTCCAGATTGTTTTGGAAAGATTAAATTAAAAGCTAGTCAGGAAATAAAAAGTCTGTTTGAGAGAAGCCCTGATTGGGTTGGCCCTGATTTTTAACTTATTAATTTTGGAAAATCAAGAGAAACCGAAATTGTGATTAATGCAATTAATTGCACAGCTCTGCTCACTGGCAGTGTAGACTATTTTGCAGGTTTATAATGTGAAAGATGTAGCTTTATTCTTTCTGTATCTCATGTTACATTACTATTCGTTTCATGACTCGTAAAATCACTTCAGAATGGGAACGCTTTTCAAACAGAACAAAGCGGAGCAGTTCATCGCCAGATTTAAGTTCATCTCAGTTCCTGTCCCGGCTGTCTTTGTGTAATTCTCACGCACCGTCTTCTAGTCCCATCATCCCAAAGACTTTATTCTAGGGCTGGACGATTATGGCCTAAAATCAAAACCTTCGATTAATTGAACATTTTACCTCGATTAAGATTAATGAACGATTATTTTGTTTCGGTTTTGTTTTTTTGCCCTCATAGTTCACTGACAAGGTTTGTACTGTAAGCAGGGCCCCGGTGCAGGTTGTACCAGTGGGCCCTGTTTGAAAGTGTTTAATTTGTATGTTCGTTCTGTTTATTTGTTTGTGCTATTTACACAGTTTTTAAGTTTTTCAAGTTTGAAAGTGTCCAGGTACAGAAACCGAATAATTAAATGTAAAATAGCACTGTAAAAATTAAACATAGTCAAACCATAAATTTACTCGCACCGCGCGAGTAACCAACTGCTCAGTTCAGCTTTTCCGCGTCTTGTGTTTGAATGCTTTAAGGTCTTTTGAATGGTTAAATTGGCAAGTGGCAAGGCTTAATAACACGTGAAAATTATACGCTTTCGTGACGACACGCAGCAGCGTTCTGTCAACTGTCCTGAGCGTATTTTTAGACTGGCCTCAGCCAGACGGTTGAGATCGACTAGTAAAGGTGGGATATTTTTTCCTATGAAAGCGTGATCTGACATCATAGCTCACTATCAGCAGTTATTTTATCTATGTTCGTAACATTTCTTATAGATTATTGCTCGGTGTAAGAGATAAATAAAGATCAGATAAAGATAAATTGGCACAAGTACCAGTATGAGTGATTGCGTGTGTGAATTAGTCATACGGTCTCTATATTATTGTGAAGCTGTGGGTTGTAAATAGTGTAGTTCCTTCAAAAGTAGAAAAATATGCTATAATAAGTTTTGAGATTCTAAGATACTTTTGTAATAAATCACAGAACAGCGCTGACAGCTAGTTTTTGTGTTCCTCTGCGCGCGCGATCTTCACAGCTGTTTATATGAGTGTTCATGCCACAATGCAGCTGCGCGAACATGGGAGCTCGAAATAATAATACACATCCGATCGCCTAATCGCTTAAATGTCCAAACCATAAAACAAATACATCTGACAAAGTTTAGTGAAGACGCAAGGCTCACCGCTCGCGTGCCGTCACTATTTGTTGAATTGGCGTTCACCTCCGTGTTTTGCTTTTATGCCACTGACTGGACGGGGCAGAGTCATGTGGCTACACACGCGCTAGTATGCTTTTAAGGGGGAAGTATTAACAGGATTAAAAAACCAAAATAACCGACATGGGAAAATTAAGTCGGTTAGAGGTTCTGAATTTCGGTTTCGATTACTTTTCGATTACTCATCCAGCCCTATTTTATTCCCATCTCTTTGTAATTCTCCGTCTCTCTCTGATGTTCGGGTCACACTCCAGTCTCCACACACATTTGTTTCCTCTTGTCTGTTTTCAAAGGGAAGTTGACTGTTCATCCAGTCTCCAGCCCCTGGCAGATTGATAAACCGCTGCTTTCGTTCTCTCATTCATTCACTGCCAGTTTCCCCTCCCTTCGCTGGCACTGTGTTTGAAGCGTACGGATCTATTTTTGATTTGGGGTGGTGTGACTTCGCTATGCTCCGGCTAATACTCTGTCATGGCATTGTGATTGTTTTCAGTCTTAACAGAGGAAACAAGCCTCTCTTGATATTGATCTCCATTGACTTCATCTTAACCAGAGATGCCTAAGTGAAAGCTATCAGAAAACGAATGACCCAGATGCCTGGCGTTCAGTCCTCTCAATGCTATGGGGAACTGAAACATACCACAGTAATTTCCTCTCCTGTGTGGCACTAGCTGATTTTAACTGTGCCTCTGAATTATTAGCACTTACCCTCATTCTCTTTGTCTTTTTCAGCCTCCAGGCCCCATGGACCAGGTGGGGAAAATTCGAGGGCAGCATTATGGTGGTGGAAACCCCTATTCTCAGCAGCAGGGGCCTCCCCCTGGCTCCCAACAGGGTCCTCCATACCCAGGACAGGGTTACGGGCCCCCGGGACCCCAGAGGTATCCTATGGGCATGCAGGGCCGCACTCCCGGGAGCATGAGTGGAATGCAGTATGGACAACAGGTCAGATGTTCATGTTGTTGGGATTTTGGGGTGTTTTCTTTTGTTTGGATGGCCAATGTAATTTAGAGAGCAGGGTGAATAATGGCCAATGCAGTCGACATACACTACCATTCAAAAGTTTGGGATCTGCTGCATTTATTTGATTAAAAAACACACTAACGTAGTGAAATATTATTAAAATGAATAAAATAATGGTTTTCTTTTTTAATATGCTTGAAAATATAGTTTGTTCGTATAATGCAAAGCTGAATTTATCAGGCATTTATCAGTGTGATCCTTCATTATCAATATGCTTATTTTATTATTAATGTGGAAACCAATGTAATGCATAATATCGTGTCTTTTTTTAGGATTTGTGAAACAAAAAGTTATAAAGGGACAGCATTTATTAAAGATTATCCTTTGTAACAATAAAAGTATATATTTATATTTTATATAAATGTATTTTAAATTGTAATAATATTTCACAATATAACCGTTTCTTCTGTGTTATCAAGTAAATGCAGTCTTTGAGTAGAAGAAACTGCTTTAGAAATGTTAGAAATCTTACTGATCCCAAACTTTTGAACGGCAGTGTATATGTTACCACAATATTTAATTACACATGCATAACAATTGCTGAAATGAAATTTATATTTTTATTTATTCACCTTTGCTCAATGGGTTGTAAAAGAGACATTTTCCATCATTTTTCTGCTGCACTTGTTGCTGGTGCGTTAAAACATCACAAACACCTTATCAACTGTTGGCACAATGTTTATTAATATTAATGACAACACTTTAAAGGGCAGTTAAACCAAAAAAAAAATTGTTATCATATGGAGAAAAAAAAAGGAAAGAGAAAAACTACTATGGAAGTCAATAAAAGGACCAGAAGCTCTTTATTTTTACCCACATTCTTCAAAATGGTAGAGAAACTTTTTGAGACCATTTTAGCTCCATACAGTAGACTTCAGGTCCAGTCATTCAGTTCGTTTACACAGGGGGCAGACCTTTCCTCTGCTCCAGATTGTTGTTTTTCACAGTCTCAGCTTGAACCTGAAGGCTTCTGACAGTCTTAAGACATTCTTGATCATAGCAGCATGAGCTCATGGGTCTTTTCATCTGTGCTTTCAAAGAAGGTGGTTATGAGGTCACGGCGAGGCTCAGGTTTGTCACATGGGGATTTCCTCGCACGTCTGAAGTTTTGTACATGGCAGTCTTCAAGTGCCTGCCTTCCTTCATCCTGTTGTCTGCGCCGGGTGCCCCATTGTGCTTGTGTCGAGTAAGCAGATGCACTGGAGTGCCATCCATTTGTAGTCTGGCATAGAGCATGCACTTCAGGTTGTTTTTATTAAACCTCCCTGTCAGAGGCGTTTTTCTTCCCCGTTTTTATATTTCCTTTCTCCTTGAGAGGGAAAGTGCCCAGCTTGTCACCATCAGGCTTTTGTGTCACACAGTACACTCTCCAGCAAGGTCAAATTTTTTTGTATGCTGACTGAAAGTAATGAAATTCAAGCGTTTCCCTGAAAGCCTGTGTGCACACTGGTATTTCAAAGGGATAAGAGCTTGGTAAAACACTGACCTCAGTCCTGCTGAAACCTAAAAAAATGTCTCTTTGCTGCGAGCCTTGTGAGCCTTTTCAGAAAGTGTGAAACATGAACATACCATCTCACAATGCAGGCACTAGGCCTGTCACGATAACAAATTTCGCTGGACGATAAATTGTCCAAGAAATTATTGCGATAAACGATAATGTTATCGTTCTAAGACCACTTTCAACTAATATAATGATAATGGCATAATAATGCAGGTACACCTTTTCAATAAACCAATAAAGATCAATAAACTGTTATTTCTAAAGAATATTTAACACTGAAAACAGAAGACATTTTAAATATTCGCAATAAATAAACAAAACAACCAAAAAACAATAAAAGCAATGGACTGTCAGTCTATGTAAAAAAAAAATGCACTTGAAAAAATACCAAATGGATGTAAACAAAATTGAATTTCAAAAAACCTTTGTAAACAAACAAAGCCTCAACAGGCCATATGCAAAAATTTTTTTAAATTAATTTCTCCAGCATAAAGCTTTGTTCAAATAAAGCAAAAGTGAATTGCCGTCTATGTCCACCAAGGACGAGAGCGCGAGAGAGAGTTTATGGCAGATTCCGAGCAAGAAATACCAACATTTGACTTTGTGTGGCTTACAATTAATTAATTTTGTTTGTTTGTATGTTATATTGTGTGTATATGCCAGTTATGGATGCTCATATTGACCGTTTAACCGTTAACCGAAAGTAAACATTTTGACCGATTAAGGGGCCGTTCACATATCGCATCTTTTGGGCGCTCAAGTTTGTTATTTCAAATATAGAAGCGCAGTATGCGTGCTCATAATGAAAAAAAACTCAACTTTTCAGAATGGCGCAAGCGCACCAGGTCATGCGACAAGAACCAACTCGGCTTCCTTCGGGGTGAAATTCCCCGTTGTTTTTGAAAAATGGGTTTTTTTACTTAGTAAATAAATCTTGTAGCAGAGTTACAGCAGCAAGGGTTTTTCGGTGGTGGAAATTCATTGCTGAAATTTCCTTGTAACATTTTTATACAGTCTATGGTTTTAACGGAGCTCACAGCTGATGGATGCTTAGCAACGACAGACGCCTCAGGAGTGCAACTGCCCGAGCACTTTGGAAAGAGGAGAAAGCAACGTGCCTAGCGTTTTCCATGCGTTTTAGGTGCTACATGTGAACGGTCGGCCCCTAATAATAATAATCAGTTAGATCTGTTTTTTTTTTTTTTTTTGCTGTATGGTAATGTCAACTCAATAGGAGCGTTGTTTATTTTTGAAATGCAATTAAAAAAAAAGATTGCACTAGGACTGATTATTATATTTTTTCAGTGAATGCTTGAAATAGTGAGTGAAGGTTTTTTGTTTGTAGTGACTGCTGTATTTCTGGTTGCAGACTGGCCCTGCACATACACCTCTTACACTCATCTGTGTCAGGTTTATTTATGGGTTACGCTGGCTCTAAATTGAGTGTCAGCTCACCCTCACTAAAAGTAAACCGTGTCCTAGTGGAGAACCTTGTGTTTTCCTCCCCACCACCTCCTCTACCTTCAGCTGCTGTCTGCCCGCATGCCCATGAGAAAAGATTGGGTGAAAAGCACTTTAATCAGAACTTTTGAAATCATGAAAACATCTAAACAAACACTTATAAATGTAATCCTAATAATATTAGTGCAGATGTTTAGAAGCTAGGGGGACCTCTTCTTTTAGTATGAATAATACAGCTAAACTAACTAAACATATTTTGTAAGATTATTAGTATTATTTTTTTTCTCATGCTCCTGTTAGATTAACTTTTGTTAGTAATATTTCAGCTCGTACTAGACCTAGGCAACATCGGTTTACTTGATTAACTAGACATCTTATCTAATAGGGCTGGGCAAAATAGTAGATTTTTCGATTTATCGTTTTTTTTAAATGACATCAGTTCGATATTGATTCTCACGAATCAATTGAAGCCACGAATCAATCTTTTCCGGTATTTATTTCAGCATACATTTAAAACAAGATCTGATTAACATGAATCTTATCATTACTCTTCTCCACTAAATGTCACTCTTATTTCCCTTGCACGATGTTACAACAGAAAGCCTGTCATTCATTCAGCGCTTATCATGGCAGAGATACTGTCAATGAGAACCAAGAACAAAGCCATACGTGTGATTCGCAATGCTCAGGGGAAATGCTATAGGAAAACTATAAATCTGCAGAAACATTTGACGCATGATTTCGCCATGATTTCCACAATCAATTAATGAATGGCAGATACTAACGTAACTTACATACTAAATCGTGGACGACGCTCGCGATGTTTTCAGCTGCGCTGTCTCACTATGATGATACGAATACACTAATATCATCTCCAGCTGCTCTGAGAGTCACTTCATTAGCATTTTACCGTTTAATTTGAGGAAACAACCGTCATATCACATACACAGCAGCTGCAAGTTCCTCACGGCAACCCGTCAAAATAAAAGTATAGTTTAACGTTAAGAAATGTCAGAATATATAACTATTTAGCATTCTTAAGATGTAATGTTACTACTGCTAATACATATAAATAAATCTTTATTTTTAAGGAAATAATCACATTCTTTTTATTTTTTTTATTTTAACAGTAAACCTCTGTTGTGCAGCACTTTATTTGCCACAAAATATAAGGGTTTAATTTTCATTTGATTAGGATAAATTAATGTTTTATTCCCAATCTCTAATCTTTTGTGGTGTCTGATTACCAGAAAAAAATAAGAATAATATTTTATGGTGCCCTATTATTGTTTAAAAAGGACACTATAAAAAAAAATAGTTTTAAAATACAGGCCCGTGGTTCTTAATTTATTTTTATTAATTCACCATTTGTAAAGTGATGTTTACTGTTATTTTGGAAATATTAATAGCATTTGTATTAACTTTATTCACTGAATGTAAAAAAATAAAATAAAATCGAATTGAGAGCTTGCGAATCGAAATCAAATTGGGACGTCTGAATCGATACCCAGCCCTAATTCTTACTCTGTTATACTAATATAAGCCATAAAAGCCTGATTTATCAAACATAACGCTCCACACACATACAAATGTTCAATTAAAATAAGACATAAGCTTGCATTTTATATGCATTTATATTTATTATATTTATATACAAAGTATTTAACAATCCTAAATGGCATAATTACGGTAGTAACCATCATGAAAGTCAGCATGAAATGAAAATTCTTCCTAACTATTTTGTAGATGCATGTTATAAACATTGTGAATGGTTTATTCGTGCACAAGTCAATTTTTTCTTTAAAAATAAAATCAAATTGTCGTTACTAGGGATGGGACGATAACCGGTTTTATCGATAACCGTGATAAAATGTGCTGAAGGTTAGTAATATCGTTTAAAAATGAATTATCATTAAAACCGTGTTTGATTATCACGGTTTTAATAACTCGCTATTAAATCATGTCCAGCCAGCAACAGTCTGACGCAAGCGCAGCGCACAATGTTTTTTTGTTTTTTTTTTCGAGAAGGAATGCAGAGTCAGTGACTTTTCTATGCTTTTCTATGCTTCTACACTTTTCATTGTAAGGAAGGAAATGCCACAGAATTTAATCTTTCTTTAAATTAAGTGCATAGAGTTGCTTGTTTTATTAGTTGTTTGTTGATTATTAAATATAAAACTTGCTGAAATGTTTTCAGTGTGAGCATCAACTATTTTTGAACACTTTCATCTCGTTTCAACAAAACCGTGATAATATTGATAATCGTGATAATTTTAGTCACTATAATCGTGATATTAAATTTTCATACCATCCCATCCCTAGTCGTTACTCAATCTTCCAGTAAAATACCATACTTCACTCTGGTGACGTACAGAGCCTCATTCTAATAATTTAGTGCCCGTAAACTCTTCTTCTTCACATTCGATAGCAAGCTTGTTCACTTTTGAGCGCAACGCCCACATCTTAGAAAGGTCATATGTGAATTAAAATGTTTCCTTTCTCGTAAAGTTGCAAACACAAGTATCTTATCCAAAGAGATTTTCTTGATCAAAGTTAAGACTCTGCCACGCCCCCCCCTAAAACGGCTCATTCAAATACGCCCCCACGTCTATGTCACTATGTGGAAAGATTTGCACTTTATTTGGTCTTCCGAAAGTAGATGCATTTAGGAATCTTTAAGATTACTTACAACAGAACAGCAACGTATTTTATGGACGACCGTTTCGTGAACCTAGGAGAGGAGGTAATTCTGACTTTGCTATGACAATCTGGCGCTTCTGAATCAGCTACTGTATGTTTTGTTTTTAGTTTAAGTAGTGCTATTGACTTCAAATGCGGAGTTTTGCGTGTCGTGTGTGTGTGAGAGAGACAGAGAGAGAGAGACAGAGAGAGAGAGAGAGAGAGAGAGAGAGAGAGAGAGAGACTGTCACACAGCAGAGTCAATTGTCTTAACCGTCAGTGGCTTGTGTACTGCAAACACATACAAGCTTCATCACTTGTGTCTTTCACGAGACTCTGTTCCCCTTTCTGGATTGAACTGAGTGCTTGCAGTGTTGGCCAATCACAATGCACTGGTCAGTTGGCCAATCAGAGCAGACTGCGTTTGTCGGAGTGTGGGACTTCATAGAAAACTATGCGTTTGAGAAAGATGAGGCATAGAGAACCTACAATAATGTACAGTATTTTAAAAATAATGTGTTTATTGAACATTAAAGCATGTCAACATATTGTTACACCAAAAACACAAAATAATGATCTTTAAAAAAGCATCATATGACCCCTTTAAAATACAATCATCTCAGGTGTACGCGCAATATGGAAGAAAAGATCTGCCACAATTTCTTTTTTTCATCTTAGCATTAAATGGTTTTGCATGCATGGGAATTATAATGCATGATCAGGAATTAAAGTATTTGCCGATAGTTACAGATTGTTCACAATGTCTCTTGTTTAAAGTTTTATGTTGTAAAATGACTTTGCTTGTTAACTGATGGACTATTTGGTTCCTGCTGTCTTTCTTCTGTAGATGGGCTATGGACAGCATGGCCCAGGTGGTTATGGTCAGAACCAAGGTGGCTATTATGGACAACAGGGCCCTTCACCTCACGGAGGCCCCCAGCAGTCTCCATACCCCCAGCAGCCCTCCACTGGAGTGGCCTCTCAGCCCCCTTACTCCCAGCAACCTCCTGGTCCTCCCCATGGCCAGAGTGGGCCCCCTTACGGGCAACCTCAGGGCCCCCATGGCCCCCCTCAAGGCCAGCCTTCATACTCCCAGACTCCACAGTCACAGTCAGGACAGCCACCCTTTCCCCAGTCCCAGGGTCCCCCTCAGTCCCAGGGTCCATCTCAGGGCCAGCAGGGGTCGCAGTCTGGATATTCGCAACCACCTTCGGCTCCAGGGCAGCCTCCTCCACAACAGGGACCCTCACAACAGCAGCAGGGCCCGCCACAATCACAGCTGCCCGGCTCTGCGCCCCCTCAGTCATCCCAGCAAGCTTCAGGACAGGGTCAGCCCTCACCTTACTCCCAAACCCCTCCACTGCAGTCTCAACAGCAGCAGCAGCAGTCTCCCTTCCAGCGCTTTCCTCCTCCACCTCAGGTAATTAGACTACTCCACATACCTGGAGTTTCTTTGATGAACACTATCTTTGTTGCCCTTTCAAAAGTGCTTCTACATTTTATTGTGGTCTCTTTACTCCTCAGGAGCTATCTCAAGACTCCTTCAGCTCTCAGTCTTCAGCTCCTTCCTCCAATCAGCCCATGGTGTCCGGGAAGGGAGGTCCAGAGGAGACCATGCAGGGACGACCTTCCAGCCTACCTGTGAGTCCCATGAAGGTTTCAAACCAGATTAGTTTTGTAGTACTTGCAAGTGCTTTGGTTGTTCTGCAGAATATCATTACTTGACCAATTTCTGCTAGCATATACTTTTGTGACTTAATTTGCAAAAGCTTCCCAGTCCTCACTTCTGTCTCAAATCACTGGGCAAATCTGTTAGGGCCTTGGGCTGTTTTAATTTTTCTATGGGATAGTTGGCTGGACAACTGTAGTCATAGACAAAGCTTTACAGAAGTGTTTCCCGTTCTTGGAGGCGCCCCACACATTTTCAAACTCTTCCTAATCAAACATCAGCTGTTCACTTGGGACCCCACGACCTGAAATGGAAAATGTGTACTTTTGGGTTTCCTCTAAAAACAGGGTTTGGATTAAGGGATGCACAGAATTGGATTTTTTGCCGATATCCGATATGCCGATAATTTTCAACTCATTTTGGCCAATAGCCAATGCCAATACCGATATGTAATTATTTTTAATTGTGGAACTTAAATATAATAAAGATCTTTTATAATGCCAGTAAATTGATGATTTGAAAATAACTATCAATTAAATTATATGTTATATGTAAGATAACCTTAACATTTTATTTTATTATTTAACATTTTTAAATGGTCTAAAGAAAAAGTTGTAAATGGTAAAAGAGCTCATAATTTGATTAAAAAATATAACATTACACATTAATAACGTATAAATAAAATTAAATTTAAGTGTCTTGTTTGTAATTTTGTTTTCTTTCAATAGAGAGGTCAGAAAACGGAGATGGACAAGTCCATTGTTATTAATAATTGTCGATTAAAACACATAAAAAGTGGTATTTTGCACAGATAATGCTGTAGTATCATGTCCACAAAAAGATTTTGGATATTACTTGGGTGCACAAAGAGACAGACAAACAAAAGTAGGACTTAACAATATTACTACTGATTCTCTTATTTTGATGCACTGAGCAGCCATATTGAATTCTGAAGTTGGCACTGTTGCGATTCCTTCAAGATTCCAACTTCTGAGTACAAAAGGAACACAGCATATGTCATGGGTGTCCAGTCCTGCTCCTAAAGGGCCACTATCCTGCAGAGTTTAGTTCCAGTTCTAGGCTAATTAAATTCAGCTGAACCAGCTAATCAAGGTCCTCAGGATTACTAGAAATTTACAGTTAAGGGGCTGTTCACATGGAAAGCATCTTTGAATCTAAAAATGCACGAGACCGCACTTAGGAGTTGTTTTAATAAAAAGCAAATAAAACCATTGCCACGCCAACTTCTGTAAACAAAAGCTTGCAGCGCTGGCCCCGCCTCTGGGATCTTCTGATTGTTCCCCTGTTTTGGAACTGATATGATGAACAGCACTGCACGTAAAAGTTGAAAATATTTTAATTTGGAACGGCATCTTAATATATGCCCATTTAGCACATTTACATAGAAAAACAATGGAAAAGTAGCACATTGCAATAGAAAAACGTGTTTTTGTGTGAACGGCCCATTAGTGTGCTGGAGTACTTTGCAGCTAAACTCTACAGGACCGTGGTCCTACAGGAGTGAGTTTGTATACTTTTTTGCATCTGGATGTTATTGTGGTGGCACTGACTTATCTAATTTAACCAGCATAAACCTCATATCATGCTACACATTGCTCACAAGGTTACTTACAGTCCAAGATAAGCATAGACGCCAGAAGTCGGCTACATGAGATTAGTTGCTTCTGGAAACCAGGTCAGTGAAAACTCGATGGTGTGCACATCATCTGTCTTTCAGGATATGGTGTGAGAGTGTGTTTATAGGTTAACAGATACAAATAGCTCATTTAGAGCAACAGTGCCTCCGAAATTTCCAAATGGGCTGCGATAATTAATGAGAGAGAGAGAGAGAGAGAGAGAGGTGTCTAATGGAGAGCAAATGACTGGAGCTGGAGGGCTGGAGAAGGTAAAAGAGGGATGAATGAGTGAGAGAACGGAGATCGTTCAGTCTCTGCCAGTGGGGGATGCCCTCAGGATGTGATTTCCTAATTTCTTTATGTATTTCACTCTTACGAAGTCAGTGACTGAGATTGGCTGAGATTTTATTCAATCCCAGGAATCCCCATGGCTGCCAGCTGGAAAGGCAATAATGTAGCCCTCGATTGACCTCTTCTTCCGCTAACATCTCCCTCATGCTCTGCTCTCATGGTAGATTAGCCCCTACTGCTGACTTTAGCCGGGCCGACACCAAAGGTAAAACACCTCCAAATCACTGCCTGACCTGCGAGTGAGTTATCCAGCTGTGTAACAAAAACTGCAAGAAGCGTAATGGTACTACCATGCTGACAAGCAATACTGGGCATTTATGTACTGGTGCAGGGTTTATTTGTTTTAAGGTCTATATGCTACTCCTTGCTGCTTTGAAGTCTACAAGGATTAAGTCCTGAACCAAAAATATAGTTCTTTCTCCACCTGGAATTGTCTTCTTTATTTGTTTGGTTCTGAGTACTGATTTCATGAACATTGGTGTGGATTAAAGCTGCCAACTACAGAGACTTTGCAGCGAGTGAATAGGGACCAGTTTGACTGGTTGAGCTGGTTTCCTGATAATCGTTGCTTTACACTGCAATGAATGAACACGTCTAGCGACCGTACACTTTGTCAGCTCTCTGTGTACTGTTTGTTCTCATGCATGTGGTGTTATCTTTACTGAACGATATTTACAGCATTCCTGGCCATTTGATTCTGTTGTGGCTGCTGTAGCCAAATTTATAAAGGCAGCATTATGTTTTGTGCATGTTATCAGTAAAACACATTTTGCGCATTGACAAGAAGTCAAAATATACTTCTGTTTACTTTATCAGTGTACCTTGTTCCAAAGAATAAAGTGGTATTTTTAAATCATCTTAAATTTAACTTTCTCCACCTGTGAATCTATTTTCTGTTTGAGCTAATGTCACTGATAATGTGTAGGAATACTGATATTACTACTAGTACTAGTTTTTTAATCAACAGAACTCTGTTGATGTGTTAGATTTTTCTAGAGGTAAAAATAGTTACTGAGGGAAAATTAATCTTGATTTTATTTTTATTTTTTACATTTACAGTTAAAAGTTTAATGTGTTTAAAGGATAGTTCACCCAAAAAAAAGAACGGTCATAATTTACTCACTGAAATGTTGTTGCAAAATTTAATTTATTTTTTTAATTTATTTAATTTTTATTTATTTATCTTAATTTATTTTTCACACAGACACTAGGGTTGGGTATCAATTGAGTTTTTTACGTTACCGGTGCCATATCGATACTTTTAAAACGGTACCGGTGCCTGAACCGATTCTTTAAAAAACAAAAACAAAAAAAAAGCCACAAAGAACTATGGATACCATTAATGAACATTTTGAAATATTTATAATAAATCCATAGCATTCACACGCTCCTTGGATGCTCTCATTTCCAAAGATTCCCTTACTCTAAGGATAATAAATGTATTTCATGATCTGGGTCATTGTTTAGTACAAAACCACACAGATGTTTCTACTGTATCTCTGTCAATCACTCTGATATTTAGTTAAAATGGGTGCTGTGTGTCACTGTCTTTAATCAGTTGATACAGTATATGACTGTATGCTCATTCTTTATAAAGTAGCAACAGTGTTGTTTGTAAAGTACAGTACTGTGCAAAAGTCTTAGGCACATTAGTATTTTCTCCCCAAAAAAGGCTTTAAAGCCGGTTATTTATATATTTTGCTGTAGTGTATCAGTAAGAAATATCAGTTTACATTTCCAAACATTCATTTTGACAATTTTAATAATAATCTAGTGAGATTTTTTTGAATGCAGAAGCAGTGTGACAACAGCCGGTGCTCCACACAGAGATCTGATCTCACCATCATCGAATCTGTCTGTGATTACACGAAGAAACAGATGAAACTGCCACAGTTCTTCTGGATTTAGTTTGTCTCAATGTCTTCAAGACCTTTTAAGAGACCTGCCTCCGAAGCTACAGTACTGTGAGAAGTTTTAGACACTTGTGTAAATATGCTGTGAAGTAAGGATGCATTCAAAAATAATGTCATAAATTGATTTTATCAATTCACTTCTATTAACTAAATCAAATCAATATTTGGTGTAACCAGCCTTTGCATTTCAAACCGCTTTTGTCCAGGTACACTTGCACATTGTTTTTCAGGAAGATTTGCAGGAAGGTTTCTTCAAGCGTCTTCTGGATTTAGTTTGTCTCAGTTTCATCTGTTTCTTCATGTAATCACAGACAGATTTGATGATGGTGAGATCAGATCTCCATGTGGAGCACGGGCTGTTGTCAGACTGCATGTGCATTCAGGAATCTCACTAGATTATTATTAAAATTAATGGCACAATGAATGTTCGGAAAATATTTCCAGAGTTTAAAATATACAATATTTCCACAGTATTTTTTCCTACAATGAAAGGTCATCTTCTGTCTCCCTTGGATGTTTGCTGAGGCCCCTATTGGGCCCTGACGCCCTGGTTAGGAGCCACCATGATAAAGGGGCATCATCCGTGCTTTTGTTTTAACAGTACTCGAGACAACCACAGTTCACTGTCCCTTAAATAACCTGCTGCATTGATGCTTTTAAAAGAAGTCTTACTGCTGTAAATGAGAAGCCACATTCTGTGATTGGCAGTTATATTGACAACAAAAATAATTGGACTTGTGAGTTTTTGTTGGCAAGATTCTACCTTCAGACAGCTTTTCATGAGCTTGCATTTGTCTTACTTAATACCCATTTGGCATATCCCTCCATAGACGCGCTCTGGTTTACCATAATGTCTCTGTCATATGTACGATGATACACGCCAAGATGGAAAAGGACAGAAAGCTGGAGCCGATCTGATTCTTAAGAGGATCTGAATCCAAAAAACTTCATCGGCAGAAAGACTGGGCATCTTTTGCCGTGATCCTGATTAATTAGTTTTGAATTATGTTTTTTCTTTTTCATCTCCCAAATTAATCTCAATGCAGTGCGGTTCATATCAGTTGAGGATCAATTCAAATCCTCTTCCATTTGGTTGATGATAATGGTGTTTATGTCTGCGTATACGAGCGACAGAGATCTGGCGTGGCAAGATTTCCGATAGCCTGGGATTTCAATTGTGGGACGCCCTGGAAGTGATCTATCCTCTCTGTGTGTTAGAGAACATGAACGCTCCCTCCAGTCGTTTTCTAATCTCCTCCAGTTCCTTTCTAGCAGCCTTTTGTGGCCCTTCCTCAAAGTGTGGCTAATCCCAAGCAGTATCCGCCTCCCCTCTGTACTCCTAAACTCTGTGACTTCAGGGGTCCTTCACCCTCAGCCCCTTACTTTCCCCGCTGCTTTTATATCTCTCTCATACTCTTTCTTTCCCAGTGAATATCCTCAGTGTCCTGTAAGTGCTCTGTTTGAATCGTCACTTAAACTTTTGTCTGTAATCTTTTTGCAGCATCTTATTCTGAGATGCATTTTAAGTCAGTGTGCTTAGGCCTGGAGGGGAAGGTCACATGGTAGTCATATGCTCACTCGTTTTTCCCCTCTTCCTCCCAGTGGAAAGGTTTTATGGAGTAGTAATTCTGACTCCGAGGGGCCCGGCCCGTTGGTAATGCGAGAGAGACGCTAGAAGAAAATTGGACTGGAATATATAGTGTATGCTATGATTCAGTAGATTGAGAGGCATCATCAAAATTGCATGCATTTTTAAATGTGTACGTACAATTGTTGAATATCCATTGAATGGGCCACATGCTTGTGCAAACAGACAAAACATTCTCAAATTGTAATTTTAAATTGGTTTTACTAATTTACAGATAATTCTTACACAGACTAGTTTAAGATATGTTCTTAAAATTTAGTGTATATGTATCTTAACTCTTTCCCTGCCAGCCTTTTCATGGCCCCCAGAATATTTTGTTGTATGATTATTTAAACATGCAATATGTCAAAAGAAAGAACAGAGCCGCCTCTTTTAAACAATCAAACAATAACCTTCTATTTTAGCTTCATAGGTTTTTTTTTAATCAAAACTTGAATATGTTTTTTTTCATGAAAAAAGCAACATTGTGGATTTTTTATGAATTTTTCTTTAAATAGTTTTTCTGTAAAAGTCTACGTCTTAAACAGTTTCGGAATGATTATCATAACATAGATGGAATAGATTGTTTCCGTTAGGGCTGCAACTAATGATTATTTTGATAATCGATTAATCTGTCGGTTATTTTTACGATTAATCAATGAATAGGTTTATGTGCTTATATTTTAGTTTTGCCCATTTTTTCCCCCAAGTAAATTATTAATAAAGGGTCTTTATCATTCAGCATATATTTTTAGGAGATTTTAACCATCTTGCATTGTCATATCCTCATCAAAAATATAACTGGAGTTGTTTTATTATGTGTTAGTAATCCTTTGTCAAACTCTTCTGCGATCAAAACACTGACCCATACGTACTCTAGCAAATTTCACAAGGAGATTTCAAATAATGTTTTCACCATGGTAGTCCTTAGAGCTCCTTAAGTAGTTTAACATCCCGAACAAAGCTTAAGGAATCTTTCAGAACATATTTTCACGAAGAATAAGGATAAAACAGAATAAAATTGCAGTGCATTGTATTTTATTATTTACTGGGAAACAGCTTTATAGCTTATGCTGTGAAATGGCAAACAATCTTTCGAAAAAAGTGCCAATGGCATGAAACCTGAATGGAACTCACAATTTAAAGTAAAATCCATCAGAAGGTTGTCCAGAAAAAAAAAATTGGACACACACAAAAAACCTGCTGTTTGAAAAAGAGTAGTGAATACTTAGAAAAAAAAAAGTGCATTTCAAATATCTTTAAACATTTACCTCTCTCATTCAGTCATAATTAGGCTGCACGACTGAATTATGAACTGGTAAACAACAAACTGATCACAGAACATGTTTGTAAAGCTTTAAATGTTAACTGTTAAAAAGCAATGTTATCAGCTTTTACGACTAAACATTTGCAAACAACATTGTACTGGAGAATCTGCACAAATAAAAGTCTTAGGGGCTGTTCACATATCGCGCCTAAAAACGCGTGGAAAACGCTAGGCGCACCGCTTTCTCCTTCTTTCCAAAGCGCTTGGGCAGTTGCGCCCCTGAGGCGTCTGCCTTTGCTAAGCAACCATGACGTGCTCTCTCCTTAAAGACGCGGAAATTTCAGCAAAGGATAAATGGATTTGCAGCTCTAAAAATCGCTTGCAGTAGCTCTGCTACTAAATTTATTTCAAAATGGCAATCCATATACAACTATGATCAGCTGTTCCTTCATCTTGGCTGAGCTTTCAACGTTGTTACGGGAAAGGATGAAGCTGATTGGTTAGTTCTTGTCACATGACCCGCGGTGCGCTTGCGGCATTCTGAAAAGTTTAAATGTTTTTAACTCGATGCGGTGCGGACGCGCCTGGAAAAACGGGGCGTCGCACCGCGTGCATGTCGCGACCGTGTTGCTTCCATTATGAGCGCGCTTCCTGCGCGCCTACATTGGAAATAACGAACTTGAGCATGCAAAAGACACGATATGTGAACGGCCCCTTAAACAGTTCAGTAGTGCAGAGTTTACAGGTTACTCTTCTTTTTTGAAGGCTCAAAATAAAGTACTCCCACATCCCGCTGAATGCTGCAGAGACGCTGTTCGGGAAGCACGTGACATAAAACGAGGCCAGCTATTGGCTATTCGCTAATTCTCCTGCTGTACTGGCTGAGTAAATCCTCCGGTGGCTCATTACTGCCACACTTTGGTCACCTGCAGATTTGAAATATGCACGAAATGAGCCGCTTACGGCAAATAAAAGTTATTTAGCAACTAATCGATGACTAAATTAGTTGACAACTATTTTAATAATCGATTTTAATCGATTAAATCGATTAGTTGTTTCAGCTCTAGTTTCCGTCAACTCATTCAAAGCTTCACAGTCCCAAACTACTTCCCGAATCAACATTTCATTCAGTAACATTAGGGTTAAAGGGTTAGTTCACCCGAGAATGAAAATTCTAGTCACCCTCGATGCATCCTAGGTGTAATCCACTCGACTTTATATCAAATATTGTCCTTGCTCTTCCAAGCTTTCAATGGGGTAAGCGGGTGTTTGTTGGGTGCTTTACAAGGAATAAAGTTTGCGCAGCTGTAATAAAACTAAGAGTGTAAGGAAATAACGATACACATATCGCAATATTTTGTTTGGCGATACTGTATTGATTATCAAAAATGGAATATCGATATTTTTTTTTCAAAAATGCACGCAGAACATAAATACAAACTGAAAAACCTGTGAAATCCAAGTGGAAAGGTTCGACTTCTGTATTTATTTTATTGTTTGACAATTGTTTTGTTTTCTTTAGGAATCCTGTAAGCACTTTTTTATTTATAATAAGCAGATCTAATTTTTTGTTCAGATCAAAATGTTATGAAATTGAATATCAGTACATAATTCTTTAATTGATTTTCCATACATTTCTGCCATATGCACAAACTGACAGTCACCACTGAAAAGCGACTACTAAATATTGTAGAAAATTAATTTCCTGTAAAGTTGCTATGCAACGATTTGTATTGTAAAAAGCGCTATACAAATACACTTGAATTGAATTGTGTTCTTAATGATAGCTTTCTTAAAAATATATGCTATTCCTAAAATAAGAAATATCCTAATTTATCGCCTTGCTGACAGTATCACAATGTATATCGTATCGCAACCACTGTATCGTGATACTTATCGTATCACCAGATTCTTGGCAATACACAGCCCTAAATAAAACGTCCCTCACACGGCTCCAGGGGGTGAATAAAGTCCCCCTGTAGCGAATCCAGGCATTTTTGTAAGATAAATATCCAGATTTCAAATGTAATAAACACTTTATATCTCACTTCTGCTGACTCTGAGGAACTGGAAGACGTTCAGGTAAATGTTGTAGTTCATCAGCGCTGCGTGGTTAGTGACGAGTGCAGAGAGAGAACAAAACAAAATGCTGGTCACGAATTAGGAGCACAAACCGAGGATTTGTAAAAAAAAAATACATCGGGGGATTTCGAAATGAGCCAAGAAGAGACTTTGCTAAAATAAGGAAACTTTGTTTCCTTTGCTCCTACATTTCCCAGAGGCTTGCACGATGCATACGTCTTCCAGCTTTCACCGGCACATCTTCCCACAGTCAGCAGATGTTAGAAAAAAAGTGTTTATTACGTTTATTACGTTTTTATTATGTTAAAAAGTGTTTATTACGTGAAATATGGATATTTATCTTACAAAAATGCCTTGATTCGCTACAGGGGGCCTTTATTCACCCCCCAGAGCCGTGTGAGGGATGTTTTATTACAGATCATGCACTTTATTTCACGTCTTCTGAACTGTTGACAACAAACACCCGCTTACCTCAATGAAAGGCTTGAAAGAGCAAGGACAATTTTTAATATAACTCTGATTGGATTATTCTGAAAGAGGAATGCACATACACCTAGGATGCTTCGAGGGTGAGTAGAAGATGGAGGAATTTTCATTCTTGGGTGAACTAACCCTTTAATGTTTGATGATTGTGTTATTTTACATATGCATCTGCATGCACTCACGATTGCTTGTTTGTGCTGCTGCTTCGCTGTGCTTGGATCCAGTGATTCAGTACTCTTTCAGAAGATGTGTAATAGAGCTACCTACATAATAACAGTAAAGCTGAAAATTTTGTCAGTGGCGGGAAAAGAGTTAAAGAGTTAATTAAAACTAGTATTTAGTTATGCAAGTTGCTGCCAAAATGGAGTTTTGTAATGATCACTGAGATGAAAGCAGATGGATATTTAGTAGGGAAAGAGATGGATTGAGGCAGGATATTGAGGATGAAGGAAGGAAATAGAAGGGAAGAGAGTAAAAGTGTGTTCGAGTGAGCAAGACACTGGGCCATTTTCACACAGGAACCCCAGCGGCTGACATCATGACATCAGTTGAAGACCACCCACATTTTTCCCCACATTCCCACCCTGACAGAGCGCCAGTGCCAAGTGCTCCAGTACTGTCAGATGTCTGCGGCTCTTTCCATCCATCTTTCCTCTCCCTTTCTGCCCTGCTCCTTTTCACTTAGTTTCCCATCTAACAGCATTGTTCTTGTCCCTTCGTCTCTTACTCTCTCTTTGTTGTGCTGTCTGGTTACTCCCGAGTGGTGTATTTATGCTTCTTTTTTTTTGCTTGTAGCTTTTATATTTATTAATAGTGTTTGCTAAAGCAAGCATGACTGTTATAATCACGAATACTTGGCGTAAGTGATTTCAACAACAGTAGCTCACTTCTGCACTCTTTGTGCTACATGATGCCTCAAATGTGGTTTGAGTATAGTTATAGTATTTTACTAAAATATGAAAGTAATCGACTTAACGTTTTTCCTGGTGGAGATGAATAGGACTGGTATGGAAGCCTATTTCCACCATGAAGAAATAATAATAAAAAAAATAATAATCGTGACTTCTTACAGACTTAAAATGTAGAGTTTATACTGCCCATTTTTTTTTTTTTCTCAGAAATGTTTAACATAAATTTGCTATTGTGAAAATACAAACAAATCAGAATTGCAAGACGTTAACTCAGAGTTGCATTGGATAAACTCAGGATTGTGAGTTGAAGGAAGGTCCTAAGTTATATCATGGACCTAGAAAAGCTTTCTTAGGTTAATTGTTGGTTGATTTAGGTTGTAGGGGTGGGTGATATGACCAAAATCTTATTTCCGATAGATTCACAATAACAATATGTATATTATTTTATTGTTGTTATTTAAAACAAGCAAATTACATAAGTAGGACAAAAACAGTAGAGCAAAGATACAAATGAAAGTTTTCACACTTGGTTCACTTGCCTGGACAGTAGCAGGTTTATTAGGCTGCTGCCACTTTAAGACTGAATGCACACATCTAATATACTGACACACTTTCAGTTTTTACCTGTGTTTATTCTTCAATGTTTACATTGATTTGAGGAATAAAGCAGCTGTGTTTGCATAAACTCCACACATCGTCCACTGAGTTATTTTTTGACATTGCATTTAATAACTCTATAAAACATAATGCATGTCAGCTATGAATGGTGATAAAATCTCTGATCGACACTTTGTACCAACGCCACAATAATGCCTTATTAGGATGGAAACTTGACTCCCCTTGGCACACACACACTAGCATTGTGGTGGCGTTTTGCATGTTAACAGGCACTATTCACAATTTCATCAGAATAAAATATCATCAGATTTTATTCGTGTATATTTCTACTACGAGCTTTTAGAACAACACTGCCCCTTTTGAACTAAAAACTAATTGTATCTCTGTGTGGTCTGAATGCTGTTGAGAAGGCAGCGGTTCAGTGCAGCTCTCGGCCTGTTTTGCGCGGCTGTGCCGTTGCAGTATTCAGTGTGGGGCGTGTTTCCTGTTGCTATTCTGGGTCTTCCTGTGTGCACGTGGCTTATTCAGGTTCAGGGGCCGTTGCTCTCCTTCATGCGCTCTCTGTTGCGCACACAGTTTTCCACTCGTCCTGTGCAACCATTTAATCAAGCTGGGTGCAAGAAAAGCTGCAGTTTTCACTGCATTTTTTTTTAAGGATTCATGCATCAAATGTTTTACTCATAGTTTTTTTGTTTTCTTCATGTTCTCTTCGTTGTCTGTCTCTCGCTCTCTCGTTCACACACCCACTCTCAGCCCTCCATTCCCCTCCCTCTCTCTCTCTCTCTGTCTCTGTCTCTCTCTCTCTCTCTCTCTCTGTCTCTCTCAGTCTCTCTCTCTCTCTCTCTGCCCCCCCCCCCTCTCTCTCTCAGCGCTCCTGCTCGGCTGACGGCAGCACAAAGGCCGTGTCTCACTGCAGCACTCGCTCTCTCTCTGTCTTTCCTTCCACTACCTCTCCCATTATTCCTGTTTTTCCTCGTCTTTCCTCTTCCATACTTTTCTGAATTGCATCAATCCAGTGTTCTTATTGAGTTGCTATTTCTTGTAGGTTTGCAGATGGGTTTAGAGTTTAGAACCCGTTCTTATTTAGAACTATTTCAGTTTTTAAAATGACACTGTAATCTATTGTATTCAAATGTTTGGTCACATTAGCTGCCTTTAAACAGACTGTACCATGTGACGGTAGAAATGTCCACTGGAAGACTCTGCTGTGCTGTTTACTCCTCTGTATATCTGTGGTGTACTTTAAATCAAGCGGCGAGCAGACGACTACAGTATGACGCAGACTCTCTTCCAGTGTAGGCTTCAAATACAATGAGTGTATTTCTTGTTGTAGTTTCTGCATGTTCTGAGCAATATGGTTTCAAATCAAGAAACAGGTCTGTGTTGCCTGATAATAATAATAATATTATCTCTTAGAAATGCACATTTGATAATAGTAGTAGTAGCTTGAGTTAGGATAAAGTAAATTTATCAAAATCTGTAACATCTGTAGAAATGGCAGCAACCTCATTTTTATATGGAGATTATTTTTTAATTTTTTAACCACCATAGTAGCATCCATTTAGATGATGATAACCACCGAATCTGAATCGTTAGATGAATCTGTTTGCAGATCTGAGTTCTCTGGTGTCTCCAGCAGTGACTCTGGGGCCGCTCTGCTGTGGGAGGGGCGTTGCTCTGGAGAAGACGACTGGAGGCAGACAGGCTGTTTTTTTTCCTCCTCTTTTTCTGTGTCAGGCACCCAGCCCCCCAGTATCCACCTCTCCTTCCTTCTCTGTCCCTCTGTTTCCACCCAGACACATGGCTGCCTCCCTTTCCGAAGCATCTGTGGTTCCCGCTACTATTGTGACCCACACAATAGACCCCCAGGGCAGTCACACAGAGAACGCCTCCCGCCAGCGTCAAACACCAGAGATCCATCCAGAAGCACGTGAATAGAGGTTATTTACAGCTCTAATGGAGGAGTCTGTATGATGTGATCGCGTTTGGTTTACAAAATCATTCAGTGCATCACCGAAGGGTATTTTTACTAACTCTAACCCTAACCCTCAGTCATTTGAACATATCTGATCTAGTGCGGTTTCTATTGACCAAAAAAGGATGAGAAATGCCAAAAGACACAGAGAGTGTTTGTCAGTCTTTGGCTCGGTGGCTCCAGCTTTGATTGGTTTACTGCTAAATCCAGTCACAGACATTCAATCACTCTTGGAGAGAGTGACCGTGGCATACAGCGCTTCCGGAAAAATCCCATTCATTTTCCCCATGGATAAATTGAGTTGTAGTGATTAATGTGTGAGAGGTTTCAAGACACGCCAGGAGCTCTGAGGTTAAGTGATGATGTATGTTTCTGTAAAAGCCTGTAGTCAGTGTGATTTCTACTCGCGGAAGAAATTTTCGGAATTTTTTTTCAGGAAAATGTGCTACATTTTAGAATTCCAAGTGAAGAACTCCATTACCCATAATGCTACAGAAAAACTCCACCAATCAGAGAGGTCGCTGTTACCATGGAAACACTGTGCCAAAAGTAGGAGTCCCATAAAACGTTGGAGATGAATGGCATAATCGTGTCAGTCTCCCTACAGTCAAACAACTTTATGTTGGTATATTTTTAAATATTTTGTAATAAAAGACATTTAATCCTGGATATATTGCAGTAGTTTAAATGGTCATTTGCAGTGTTTCATAGGATGAGTAGATTATACGTTATAAATTACTTTAAATTAGTGCTGCAACAATTGTTCGATTAAGTCATAG
>NC_081762.1:27464642-27619642 GCF_963082965.1 Carassius carassius
TTCTTGCATCATATCCTCTGGAGCCTCTTCACTTGCTTCAAGGCAAGTAAGAATTTATTGAAGAAAAAAATTAGACAAATCAAGCATTTCAAAAATTACATGATGTATAATCACAGCAAGGCAGGAAAAATTCCCATGATATACCAGACCTTGATTACTGAAAACAAAAGGATGTATATGCATATACTAACTGACTGACAAAAACTATGACAAAAACTTAATTTTTTTTACATTTGAGCATTGGTGCTTGAAATTATAGTTAAGATTTTTAATTTGGGAGTCGATATTGCTGAAAGCAAACAGGTTTCTGTTGGTTTGTATTTCACTTGTTTTAAATTTACTATTTAAAAGATAGATGGTAACATTTATTATAGATGGTAACATTTTGAGTTTAGTGAGGTCTGGATGAGCTTGAGCTCATGATCACAATGGCACACCATTGTCTGAAAGATCACGATACTCCAAACGTGAAACCATGAATATTTATAGGAAAATATATATTTTAAAGTACAACTCGAATTCCGGAAAAGTTGGGACGTTTTTTAAATTTTAATAAAATGAAAACTAAAGGAATTTGTAATCACATGAGCCAATATTTTATTCACAATAGAACATAGATAACGTAGCAAATGTTTAAACTGAGAAATTTTACACTTTTATCCACTTAATTAGCTCATTTAAAATTTAATGCCTGCTACAGGTTTCAAAAAAGTTGGCACGGGGGCAACAAATGGCTAAAAAAGCAAGCAGTTTTGAAAAGATTCAGCTGGGAGAACATCTAGTGATTAATTAAGTTAATTGATATCAGGTCTGTAACATGATTAGCTATAAAAGCTTTGTCTTAGAGAAGCAGAGTCTCTCAGAAGTAAAGATGGGCAGAGGCTCTCCAATCTGTGAAAGACTGCGTAAAAAAATTGTGGAAAACTTTAAAAACAATGTTCCTCAACGTCAAATTGCAAAGGCTTTGCAAATCTCATCATCTACAGTGCATAACATCATCAAAAGATTCAGAGAAACTGGAGAAATCTCTGTGTGTAAGGGACAAGGCCGGAGACCTTTATTGGATGCCCGTGGTCTTCGGGCTCTCAGACGACACTGCATCACTCATCGGCATGATTGTGTCAATGACATTACTAAATGGGCCCAGGAATACTTTCAGAAACCACTGTCGGTAAACACAATCCGCCGTGCCATCAGCAGATGCCAACTAAAGCTCTATCATGCAAAAAGGAAGCCATATGTGAACATGGTCCAGAAGCGCTGTCGTGTCCTGTGGGCCAAGGCTCATTTAAAATGGACTATTTCAAAGTGGAATAGTGTTTTATGGTCAGACGAGTCCAAATTTGACATTCTTGTTGGAAATCACGGACGCCGTGTCCTCCGGGCTAAAGAGGAGGGAGACCTTCCAGCATGTTATCAGCGTTCAGTTCAAAAGCCAGCATCTCTGATGGTATGGGGGTGCATAAGTGCATACGGTATGGGCAGCTTGCATGTTTTTGAAGGCTCTGTGAATGCTGAAAGGTATATAAAGGTTTTAGAGCAACATATGCTTCCCTCCAAACAACGTCTATTTCAGGGAAGGCCTTGTTTATTTCAGCAGGACAATGCAAAACCACATACTGCAGCTATAACAACAGCATGGCTTCGTCGTAGAAGAGTCTGGGTGCTAACCTGGCCTGCCTGCAGTCCAGATCTTTCACCTATAGAGAACATTTGGCGCATCTTAAAATGAAAAATACGTCAAAGACGACCACGAACTCTTCAGCAGCTGGAAATCTATATAAGGCAAGAATGGGACCAAATTCCAACAGCAAAACTCCAGCAACTCATAGCCTCAATGCCCAGACGTCTTCAAACTGTTTTGAAAAGAAAAGGAGATGCTACACCATGGTAAACATGCCCCGTCCCAACTATTTTGAGACCTGTAGCAGAAATCAAAATTGAAATGAGCTCATTTTGTGCATAAAATTGTAAACTTTCTCAGTTTAAACATTTGCTATGTTATCTATGTTCTATTGTGAATAAAATATTGGCTCATGTGATTTGAAAGTCTTTTAGTTTTCATTTTATTAAAATTTAAAAAATGTCCCAACTTTTCCGGAATTCGGGTTGTACTATCAACTGATGTCTGCAATGTTGCTCTAACCCAATATCACGGAAAACTTAACTATTTTACAAGGTAGTGATTACATATGAATTTGTATGATGAGAACAGTATGAAATAGTTTACTAGAATTGTTTTTGTTTGTTTAGGAATAAGTAAGCATTAAGGATAACCAACTCTAAATAACCTCCACTGGGGTCTGAGCAAATCATCAAAAACATAGAAATTAGATGTATGAATGCATACAAATTCATTTAAAATTTACACCAAAGCATTGTTACGAATAGCAGGACTGTATTGGATATCCATATCATCATACTTCACAGGTTTATAAAAGGATTTTCAAAAAAGGCAACCTGTCTGAGTCTTGAGACCTTGGAAGGACTGATTAATCAAGTTGACTTCTATCAAAAAATCTGACAAATTCTGATATGATATAAGACATTTGGCAGATCTGTCTAGTTCCTTTAATGAGGCTACAGTATTATTTATGAATGTATGAACAACGTTTTTTGATCATAAGTGATCAAAAACATCAAATGTAGGATAACTTTTAACAAGCATTTCATCATGTCATTGTCTGAAAGATTTTTTTTAATCTCATAAAAGGTCGTTAAATTGTCAGTGGCTTACAAAGGAATACTCTTGTACTTCTATTTTTCATATACATAAATAAGGAAATTGGAAAAGTTTGAAGTGTTGGCACACTCATCCAAATACTCTCTATAAGTTATTTTTTTTTTTCATCATCTCCCATTTTGTTTCATCTTCTTTGAACTATATTATTTTTAAAGTGAAAGGAGATGTCACTGCTCGGGGGACTTTTCTCCACTGAAATGCTCAACAAATCCATCCATCCATTTTCCAAACCGCTTGTCCTATGTGAGCTGCTCTTTAGGCATAGCTGAATTCTGCAATCATCTTCCTTGACCTTTGAAAGTTAGATTTTAATTACTTTTCAGCTTCTATTGATTTAATAATCGCTGAGAATAATGCTGTGTTCTTGAAGTCATAATTATTAGTACTTTTGTGTAAGTATAAACTCAGGTATATTTTAAGATATATCAAAATATATCAAATTTATATATATATGTGTGTGTGTGTGTGTGTGTGTGTCTGTGTGTGTGTGTGTGTGTGTGTGTGTGTGTGTGTGTGTTTGTGTGTCACAGTCATGGACTTCTAGTCCTTTTGTGTTATCCCTATTTTGGTCATGTTCCGTTCCTCGTTTTGTTAATTGATTAATCCCCACCTGTTTCCATTCCTCTCATTACTTTCCTAGTTTTTAAAAAACTCTGTTTGTTCAGTTCCTTTTTGTCCGCTATTAATATGATGTTCGTTTATTTGGATTTCTTAAATAAAAATTTCAAATCTAACACTAGATTTTTATATTATTTTTCTATTCTATCTACAAGTTTTTCTTTCTTTGTGTGTGTGTGTGTGTGTATAAATATATATAAACCTTTCTACGTGTACTGTGGTACTGTGTTGGGCAAACCGAAACTTTTTTATAGCTCTTTTATTGGTTTTGTTTGCTTCTATTGTCCTTATTTTTAAGTTGCCTTGGACAAAGGCGTCTGTTAAATGACTAAATGAAAAGGTATCTAAATGTAAATATATTAACTTCAGGAACTAAGACTTATATTTGATATTGTTGACTTCAAAAACACAATAGGCCCTCGCAAAGTGATCGTGTAGTTAAAAAAGTATATCATACTGTTAGCCAAGGTCGTGGGTCGTAAATGTGTAAATTTACATCACTGTTTGGACTCTATGTGGTAAAATTGTTCTGTATTTGCTGCTTTCAGAGACCCTGCTAATAAACACTTGAAGTGTGTTGTACTGCATCACACGGCCGATTGGGGGTTTATTCAACCATGATTGCCAACAAAAACAATTATAATATTTGTCCTAAGAGTGAATGCACAGTTTAACTATATATAATAATAAGATTGCATTTTCCATGTGATTGTATATATATTACAAAATGCACTTATCTAGAAAAACAAATGTTAGGTTCACTGAAGTACTTTCACAGTTATGCCTAAATGAGTTAAAGTGTGAACGTAATAAATAACTCTTCACATCTAGAGATTTAAGCATGTTATCTAATTGCAGGATGACAATCATCATTTTGACAGAGACAGCAGCGGTCAGACATCCCTAATTTGTTCCTCACGCTGCGGCTCATTATCTTTCAGGTCATGATTGCCATCCAGGTTTAGTTCTGCCTTCTCTGTTTCAATAACAGTATGATTTGTGGATCAGAGTGGATCAAGTAGTTGTTTAGTGATCTGGCTGTTAAACCTTGAAGGTGAACCTTGTGTGTGTGTGTGTGTATATATATATATATTAATATTTAATTTATTAAATTCTCTCATTAATTTATTAAAGTTTGTGTTATGTGTAGGGTTGGTGTAGGGTGATATAAAATAAAGTTTGTGGAGAATACAAACGATTAAAGGGATAGTTCACTTTCAAATTAAATTTTGATATGTTTTAGCTTACCTCAAGGACATCCAAGATGTAGGTTTCTTTGTTTCCTCAGTATTTCCCATTTTGATATTTTTAGGTCCAACCGTTCTTGTCTGTGACTCACATAATGGATGTCTATGGTCACCACCTCAAAGAGCATGCACAGAGGAATCAAAATTAAACAATTCCCCATCATAAGTACACATTGATGACCTAAGACACGAAACGAGCGGATTGTGTAAGAAAACAAACAGTATTTATATCTTTTTTACCTTTTGTACACAACCACGTCCAACTGATCTGAGTTCGCGAGTGCTTTTCGATGTGACGTGCGCGCGCCCTCAGGCTTAGTCTGCGCAAGCACGGAAAGCCCCGGATGTGATGTCTCGCGCATGCACATCACTCATTGTTTACCACACGCTACGCTTTCAATCTGCACTGTCTGAAATATAATGCTGTAATTGTAATCAATTAATGTTTATAATGCACCCTATAATCGTTGCGTTTATAATAAAAATACAACACATTACTCACTCTATTGACAGCATGCCATTGGCTCCCTCTGGCATTGGACGTCGCCTCCAGTTTATACGTGGCAAACTAAACACAACGTGCAAAACGCTGCGTCTCAACAGCGGAGAAAACTCAGGATCTTCAGTCAGGCAGGCGTGTGATGTGATACTGTCAATGTCCTCGTTGTCGTCTTGTAGTTGTTCCATTCGTGACAACATATGCTCTCTACTTCTGTTGGCATCTCACAACCCTTGCTACTAAAACACCACCAATTTTGAAGAGATCTCTGTCTCTGAGGCTTGAAGACGTGCTGCTGCAGCGGATCGCTCCTGAGTACTTGGTCTGTGTATTCTGTTTCAAATAAATATGGTTGTGAAAAAAATTCAACGTTGTCTATGGATATATTGAAATCGTCTTCCATTGCAATTTCCTGTACGTTTAAATATGTTTAGATCTTCACAGTGAAAGGTAATACTTCCGAAATCTGTGTAAACCATAGGCAGTAAGTGTAAACAATGAGTGATGTACACACGCGAGAGATCGCTTCCGGCGCTTTCCGCGCTTGTGCAGACTAAAGCCAGAGCTCGCGCGCACGTCACATCGGGAAGCACTCGCGAACTCAGATCATTTGGACGTGGTTGTGTACAAGAGGTAAAAACGATATAAATACTGTTCGTTTTCTTACACAATCCGCTCGTTTCGTGTCTTAGGTCATCAATGTGTACTTACGATGGGGAATTGTTTAATTTTGACTCCTCTGTGCATGCTCTTTGAGGTGGTGACCATAGACATCCATTATGTGAGTCACAGACAAGAACGGTTGGACCTAAAAATATCAAAATGGGAAATACTGAGGAAACAGAGAAACCTACATCTTGGATGTCCTTGAGGTAAGCTAAAACATACCAAAATTTAATTTGAAAATGAACTATCCCTTTAAGTTTATGGAGTGTCCCCGTAAACCACAAATGCAAGTATCTGTGTGTGTGTGTGTGTGTGTGTATGTAAAAATATTCAGATGTAACCCCTTTGAAATCGTTAACATTTCCATAAGTAACTGTAATTTAATTACACTTTTTTCTCAGTATCTGTAACAGATTACTTATTTATTTGGTAATTAAATTACATATCTCCGATACATGTACTGTAACTAGTTACTCCAACACTTTTTATAAATGCTACTAAACAGTCAATATGTAACATGTATGCTGATAAGCAAATAGTTAATAGTGAGAATTGGTGCCTAAACTGAAGTATTACCAAAAACATGTTTTCTGTACAGAAAAAAATGCAATAAAAAACCATAAAATCCCATTTCATCACTTCTCTACAAGACATATGAATACTTCTCAAATAATATTTTAGAAGAAATGAGTTTCCAAGACAAAAAGTGTTCTTCCCAGTGATTCCAGGAACAGTAATAGTTCATCTCTGATTTATTTGAGCTGTAAGAGTCTTGAGTATGGTCATAAGAGGTCTACAGAGACAGATGAGCAAAGGCTGATGAATGAGGCTGTCAAACCAGCTGGGAATCCCATTGCAAATGCGGGGGAGAAAAATGGCCATGATTTGGTAAGTGAACATGATGTTGAGAGTGTGGATGTAATGGTTAATGAACATCCAGTTGGTATGGGGGTAGAGAAGGTGTTTCTGGGCACATGTTGCTGCAGAGCCCTGCTGGTGACAGAAAGGATGATGTAGCATTGTCACATTTTCCCAAAGTAAAAGATGATTGGTTGCATTTGGGGTCAAATGAACAGCATGAACCACGATAACAAAGGCATGCATGAGAATGGAGGTTTAAGTGACAGTTCTGCTCAAGTGACTGTTATAATCACTGAAATGGTGTATACTGCATAATCAGTCATAATCATATGGCACATAGACACATGATGTCTACATGCTGTTGGTTATGACGAGAGCATTCAGAAGAGTATGTGTGCTTGTTCTGAGCAAAACTCTGGCCATTGCATTCATGCATTCAACACTGGCTTAGTGATATATATGTGTTGACAACTTGTACAAGTTATACAGTACATGCTAATATGTTACTACTCATGCATAACAATTACATAGTACATGCATTATGCTGAAATAACAAAAAATTGATATAAACAAACTAAAACATCAGAAATGTACGTGTTTTTTTTTTTTTTGTCTCTTAGGACTATAGTCCCACAGTGTTCTAGAATCCTCGAAAAGGCAAGACTGCTCTTAAATATGAGACACCAGTGGTTCAAGAGATTAGGACACAGAATAGGACACGTGCTTATTTGATAACTGTTTAATTTTCTATTTGGGTTTATGTACTTTTTTTAAGCTAGATGCCAGTGTTTCCTGTCATATTTGCTATGCAAATATTTGATTTCAAAAACACGTATTATAGCAATTAAAAAAAATATTGTTATGATTTTAATCTGTATTTAACCTCAGTAACAACCTCAAAGTAAAAAGAGCTGCTAAAATCTGATTTTGTAGTGGCTGTGCTTTAAAATACAAATTTTAAACATTCATTGGATATTTAGAAAATGAATAAAAAATGAATCAAATGCAATCAGGTACATTACTTTAATAAAATCACTAAAATAGTTACACTACTTATATTTTAAATAGGGAAAGAAGTAACCAGTGTTGGTGTTACCCAAGAGGCCACTCTCCTCCAGACTGTTCTCACATTCTCACAGGCCACATTCCCCATAATCCTTTGCCTGGACTCGTCACCAGTTGCAATCACCTGGACTGTTTCCCGGATATTTGCTTGTTTGCTGCTTGCCCTGACCATTGCCTGTGTAATGGATTATTCTTCTGTCATCTCTTGGATATTATTGTTTGCTGGTATTGACCCTGCTTGTTTCACCATGATCCTTGCCATGATCCAGCAGCACAAGTATTGTTTTTCCGTCAAGGAGAGTGGCCTCTTGAAGATTATGTGTTTGACTTTATTGAACTGGCTCACTTAACCTAATTCAATGAGCTTTGTTTAACCCTTTGAAGTCGATTAACGCGGATACACGTTATGAGTCATTTTCTCCCGATAACCCCGAAAAGAACTTAAATTACACGTTCAGTTTTAATCGTACAGATAAGAGCAATACATCAATCGAATCTGTAAAGGGTCTACTTTTTTTGGATACAGACATAATAACAACAAAACTTTGTGCACTTATAAAATAAAGATAACAAACAAGGTGTGCTGTCTGCAGCCTTTGTCTGCGCTGATCTTTATTTACAAACACATCATTAAAATGAACTGTAACTCCGTGAATACTCAACGTAGAGACATGAGAGAGATAACTATAGAAAGCTTGACATGTCTACTTTTAAACTAAACAAGTGCCGCTGAAAACAGATATTCTGTGATAAAGTAATCCATATGAAAACAATGCGATGTCTGTTTTTCACGTCTCCCTTCATTATATCTAATGTGACCACGCCCCCGCGCTGAACACGCTATTCAGATTCAAACTGAAGCGCGCGGCTTGAATACGCCCATAACAGAAGAAAAAGCAGCGAGCCTGTTCTTCAAGTGTTTATTTTACTGTTTGCTTCGCGATGAGAGGAATAAGACATAATTCACCCCAAAAAGATGTCATGTGGTTGAGGATTTGAGAAATGGATTTCCTCAGAAAAAAAAGAATGAAGCACTTTATTCAGCAGAGATCATAAACATGAGTAAGTCTCTTTTTATTTATTTATATACTTGTATAGTTTTCACATAACGTGTAAACATTTTACTAGTTAGACTTTTTCCAAAGACTTTTTCCAAACTATAATTCCTGACTAAATATATAATCAAGTGAAACATTATGAAGTTTCAATAACAATATACAATACTATACCATTCAAAAGCTTGATGTAAATAATATAAATGTAACAAATAAATAACTGTAGGCTAACAAATGTAAAAACAATGCTGTTCTTTCAATTTATTCCCCCTAAAAAACCTATAAAATATTCTCAGCTCTTTTCAACATTAATAATAATAATAATAATGATAATAATAATAACAACAATAAATGTATCTGGGGCTCTAGTTGTCCTGGTCTCCTCTGTCTTTCAGGGATGTAGAGGTCCTTTCTAGGTGCTGATCCACCATCTGGTCTGGATAAGAACCGGATCCGG
Source organism: Carassius carassius (assembly GCF_963082965.1). Classification (NCBI taxonomy): domain Eukaryota; kingdom Metazoa; phylum Chordata; class Actinopteri; order Cypriniformes; family Cyprinidae; genus Carassius; species Carassius carassius. Next base: position 27,473,854 of record NC_081762.1, read on the forward strand.
GTGACTGCATTGACCCTCTGATCTGGACACAGACTGGATCTGGTGGCTACGGTGACCTCGGAATAAGAGAGAAACAGACTAATATTAGCGTAGATGCCATTCTTCTAATGATGTAGCAAGTACATCGGGTGTTATGGGAAGTGTTCCCGGTTCTGGTTTACCTAATTAATGCAGCCTAAAAATCCTTTAACGGATTTGGATATTAAAAGCATATTAGTATGTTATGTGTAAGCCAGGTTAAAGAGATGGGTCCAGTGTTGACCGGGCTAATATGGTCATACTTCCTGGTTCTAGTAAGAACTCTTGCTGCTGCATTTTGGACTAGCTGTAGTTTGTTTACTAAGCGTGCAGAACAACCACCCAATAAAGCATTACAATAATCTAACCTTGAGGTCATAAATGCATGGATTAACATTCCTGCATTTGACATTGATATAATTTAGATATATTTTTGAGATGGAAAAATGCAGTTTTACAAATGCTAGAAACGTGGCTTTCTAAGTAAAGATTGAGATCAAATAGCACACCTAGGTTCCTAACTGATGACGAAGAATTGACAGAGCAACCATCAAGTCTTAGACAGTGTTCTAGGTTATTACAAGCAGAGTTTTTAGGTCCTATAATTAACACCTCTGTTTTTTTCAGAATTTAGCAGTAAGAAATTACACATCATCCAGTTTTTTATATCGACTATGCATTCCATTAGTTTTTCAAATTGGTGTGTTTCACCGGGCCGCGAAGAAATATAGAGCTGAGTATCATCAGCATAACAGTGAAAGCTAACACCATGTTTCCTGATGATATCTCCCAGGGGTAACATATAAAGCGTGAAGAGTAGCGGCCCTAGTACTGAGCCTTGAGGTACTCCATACTGCACTTGTGATCGATAGGATACATCTTCATTCACTGCTACGAACTGATGGCGGTCATATAAGTACAATTTAAACCATGCTAATGCACTCCCATTAATGCCAACAAAGTGTTCAAGTCTATGCAAAATAATGTTGTGGTCAATTGTGTCAAACGCAGCAGTAAGATCCAATAAAACTAATAGAGAGATACAACCACGATCAGATGATAAGAGCAGGTCATTTGTAACTCTAAGGAGAGCAGTCTCAGTACTATGATATGGTCTAAATCCTGACTGGACTCCTCACATATACCGTTTTTCTCTAAGAAGGAATATAATTGTGAGGATACCACCTTTTCTAGTATCTTAAAGCATGAAATAAACATGAATGAACATCAGAACGTATTTTATTTCAACCATGGAAAGTCATCAATACACAACATTTTTCAAGTTTAAATCCACTGGAGTTAATCTACTCTCATCATGACAGTCCAGATCATCTGTCAGTCAAGTTCTGTGCAAAGGGTCAATTACATTCAGAAATAATAACAGTAAATAAAGTAGAAATGTATAGGCCTAATGTAGGCTACAAACAATAAGCACAATAGCTAGCCTACAGGCTATTTTAGTACTCCTCACTCCACAGAAAATCCTTTAAATTTAACACTATTTAGAACAAAAGTTGCTAAACAAGCTAAAACTAATTCATTTAATTTAAGTGTAATGCTTCATTTAAGTGTTAAGAGTTTGTTCACAATCATAAAGCCATAACAATCACCATAGCATTCATAACAATGAATTTTGACATAGAAATCACCACTAATAATTAGGATGAACTCTATGTTTTAACGTCTCATTTGCTGTCTGAGGACAAAGAGAACTGAAGATAAAGAAGACAACAACAGGTTAGTGCTGCATCGTTATCTACACTTTATAAACAGAATGCAAATGGACTCTGCAATGCACAGTGCACTCAGCAAACTAACTTATCAGTCAACAAAGAGGGAAAATTGATAACAAACAACCGGGAAAATTCACAGTTTCCTGTCCCTAAATTCACATTCCTAGAAGTGAGTTAGAGAATACAAACAAGGTAGAAGTTAGAAAGACTCAGAGATGAAAGAGACACTCTGTGCCTTTTGTGCAACAGGGTTCAAAGAAATTGAAATGTCTCATCTGCATGTAATTCAGCCTAGGTGAAAGCAAAAAAAAAAAAAAAAAGAAAATTTAGTCATTACAGTCTGTATGTTCCTTCATTGTTCTTTGCCATAAACTCGGAGAGCACACACATTCTGCACTGTTTTAGTATATGATTATGCAATTATGGAAATCATTTAACACCACAATTGCACCCACAATGATTTGTGCTGAACACAGTGCTAGGTTGTGTAGGATGCTGCAGATTACCACAGTCTGACATACTTTACTGATTTATTTCACCACCGCAGTAAACTACAGTCAGTTAGACTGACCTAAGCTGTGTGTGGTTGATGGCAGTCATTTGTTTCAAATGCAAAGAGTGTATTTTTATAATTTACTGTGGATTTCAATATACATTGTAACCAAATGAGCACTTCTGCAACATTGCATAAAAGACAAAGTTATTAAAGCAAGTACACCAGGAAAGCATTTTTTGCCAGAGCTCTCCTCAGAACTACCCACCTTTTATTAGCCTACACTGAAATAAATAACTAAATAAATAAACTAGTTTTATTTAAATGATAAATATTACTTCAGTGTGTTTATAACAAATAAATTGATTATTAAAACTACAAAAGCAGTCCAAACAAGAACAGCAAGCTTTTCTTTTGTTGTTAGATTAACATTAATGAGACAGACAGCCTATACTGTATAGTAAGTCCTACTGTACTGCACAGATCTAATATAATGTTACACATCAGATGTTTTTCTCAAACGTCCACTTAAGACATAACCGATTATGCTTGCATGAATAGCCTCCTTAGGTACTGTAATTCTGTGTATAAATTATGTGTATGTATCGTGACCGTGTGCTGTCAGAAGTGCCTTTATGTGCGCAATTAATATGGCAGTTAGAAATATGTCACTATCCTGAAATAAAGTTGACAGCAGCTTCCAGTTTATTCAGACTTTAGTTAGTGAATCGTAGAGTGCATTGGATTGTTACTAAACACACACACACACATTATAATTTTAGAATTAAAAATGCATTTTATGTGAAAAGCATCATTTTAGTCATAGGGAAAAGCCTTTTTCCTTGAATAAATCAATGACAGATGCAAACCAAAAACAGTAACACTCAGCCAAAGGAATTTTGTATGAAGTATTTGAATGGAAAAAGTGTAAAAAACCTTGTTAACCTTCACCGGACTGCCGGCTGCACCATGATAAGATGCTTCTTGACAGCTTGAAAGAGACGGCTTTATTCACACAGTTCATTCAGGGAAACAAATTCTCATGGTAAGAGGAGTCTCACACAATTTTGCTCTTAAGTGAAATGTAATGGTCAATACTTATTGTTTTCAATGAAACAGCATATGTTTTAGCCAAAGTGTGGGATTCTCCATTGATGGACGTATGTCTGATTCATCTTTATTGCCAGTGGGATTCAGCGCAGACCACAGTGTTGACTCATCAGTCCTTGCCTGCAGCAATGTCTCTCTTGTGTTACCAGGGTTTATGTGTCAAAGATTTCTACACTGCATGCAGTTTTCTGCCAATATAATTATAAATATACAGTACTACAACTACTCATTTTACATTGCTATTATTTCATATTTTAGAATGATAAACTGTGAAATAACACATTTGGAAATTAGGCATAAGATGCTAAACAGTATTGACTACACATGCATGCTGCACAATTGCTGACTTCTTTTTCTTCAATAGCTGGTCCAACTCAGTCATCACCATGGAAGAATAATGTGTTCTTACCTCATGGACTTCATGTGATGGATTAATTACTGCCTGCAGATATTGAGATTGACATTATAAATATTAGGTATAGTGTATTACTCTGTGGACATAGCATTTAAATATGTCACAGCGTTGATGTTTTCCTCCTGGGTCAGCCAGCTTAAAACATATCAAAAACGATTTGTTATGTCAATGCAGCTTTGAGTGACAGCAACACTTCCTTAAGCCAGCCAACTGCCTTGTTGATTTAGGGTTTGGCTTGTCACGGTTCAGTGTTTCTGACAGATTCTGCCTACTCTTAGAGGAATTATCAATCAAGGTCCAGCAGAAGGTCAGCTATGTCAGGACCAATTAGACAGCATCTTCACATACATTTCATGCATCTGTTTTGCTTTGCACAACCTCAAAAAATTAACAAGCAATTGCACGCATTGTGAGCATGAATAAAATGCATATATGTATTATGTGGAGCTATAACAGCCCTGAATGAAAGCTGAATGAACCCAGTATGATGACTGTGTATATCTTCGTAAAGTTTTATTTAGGTGCAAATGCCTACTGGCACTAAACACTTTGTAGTACATCATTTCAGATTATCTTAAAACCTATAGAGCCTTTAATGAGGACGGGAAAGAATCAGCAATAAGTGCTTCTGCAAAAAGCATCGCTCTAATGCAATTTACAGTTTTGTGTTCATGAATCATTTTAAACTGAAACGTCGTTTTCCACTTGCTTTATGATTACGTTCCAAACAATCAGTTTCAATGGTGTGTATTCGATGCCCTTGCAGATAAACAGACAAAGAGACAGAGAAAAAAGAAAAAAAGAAAGAAAGAACAAAAAAGGGAATGCAAACGGATAGGAGAGATAGCACACAGACAATGTCACACCTTTATGAATCTGTGTTTTTCTTTTGTTTCAGTCTACATCCAGTCATCCTGTCAATGTCTGATCATCACAAGTGAAGTTTATAAAGAATCAAGATCATATCAGGAAAGCACAGAATTTGTATGAACATGTATTTTGGGGACCTGGAGAAGTTTTGACATGCCCTGACATTTGTGTTTTTTCAGTTAGGATTAGGTCTCCAGTCTCCAGTTGCGATCGACAGATAATGAGAAAGAAAAAACAAGAAGAAGAGGAAATGTTTGAGCTTCTGTCAGTTAATATGCACAGCAATGAGGAGGACTGACCTCTAAATTATGTCAATATGAATATATATAGATATTTGAAAAATGCATAAATACAAGAACATAGGAAGAGCATTTGCATGACAGACGATAGACTAGATGAAAAAGATTTGATACATACGGTGACACAGATGTTTTATTTATAAGATTTTGCAACCAGACCATTTTTATTAAGATGAAAAATTTTCAAGGATAAGAGTAGTGAATACAAATTATGGGAATAACTTTAAATAAATGGCAGGCAGCAGTACTTAAAGGTGAGATGAGCTGGTTTTAGACACTTTAAAATATTCTCTCACTGACTCAAAGAAAGGGGGAAAAAGTGGGGAAAGTGTTTCACTAGTTAGGAGTCTCCCACATATAAGCAAAACAGTTTAAAGCTGAATCTGACACTATCAGGAAATATTATAAAATGTTAACTAGCCAGCACAAGCCAACAAGCATTTATTGCATTTAAACAATGTGTACCTCATAAATATCATACACTTCAGTTACAGCCTAAATATGTGTTTTATTTTAAATAAACAATACCAATGTGAACTTTACTTCTAACCTCAAGCACTATTGTCATGTTATTCCAAGATTCTCGGTCATTTTGCATCAGACTTGGTCAGTTGTTTCAACTTGATCACTGAATTATTAACTTAAGATTTGGGACCAGACCAGTCCAGTTTATTAATGAATCATTCCATGTGATTTGTGAGTGAGTTTAGTGCAATTTGGAAAATAATTGGGTCAAAAATGCTGCATGATACAAGTCATTAATATATAGTCTGTGTGTATCACAATGATATATGTCTGCCTACAGACCCTGAGTCTGACAATAAAGTCGAACTAACTACAATTAAAAATCTGCTTGGATGAAATATATGTGGAAGGATCTCAGTTACATTTTTTTTTATCTCATGTACCCATACAGACAATAATTATATACCCTTTCATCAACACCAAACAAAAAATATGATACTGCAACTTCTATTTTAACACAAATCATTCAACATTATCAATATCACTGCTGAAGTGGCCATTATTACAATCTGGAACTCAAAGTAGTCAATGCAGCTGAAGCACAGACTAGCCAAGTGCCTCCTGTTTCATTTTAATGAGCCTCCAGAGCTTGTTTAATGAGATGTTTACAGAAATACCTACATAGATATTGGCATATATATGTCTCATCCACACAAATTGATAACACAGAAGCCAGTCGTGCTTATAGGTTTATAAACAAAGCAAAATCAAACTCTTGCCAAGTACCCCCTTGAGTACTTGTAGACAAGTATACCCCTGACAGGGAATGACTGCACTATATAACTCTAATCTTGTTTATCTACTGTTGTAGATTCAGACCTCTAATAAATGCATTTGGTTTGAACACCTTGTTTACATCTTTAGCAAGAATCTCTCTGTATCACAGTTCATTGATGAAGGATTTCAGGAAAAAGCAGGACACATTTCCTAGTATTTGAAACTTAGAGGAATTTTACGTAACATTAATTGAGTTTTCTTTTACTTATGTATGACACCCACAGATGTTTTATTCATTAGAAAATGACACCTGTGATTTATAAAGTTGGAAGACTAGCGAACATGTTGCATTGCTAATGAAATCTGCATACAGTGAATAGTTATTCCCAGATCCCCTTATTATATGTTTTAAAAATATCAATGATCAGATCTCTGTGAGGTGAGCCGGTACAATTACAGTCTGCAAACTTTCATTTGAATCAATGCACTAGTTACTAACTCATTTAAAAACGTCTCTGATCTACAGTACACATAGCTATTTTGGCAAAGAAATAAAGAAAACATTTGGGAACATTATTTTGAAAGTCCACTTTATAAAACTATAAGTGACTTGGTTGCACTTTTTTTACAGTGTGTGCACTTACCTGTACTTACAGTGTAGTTGCATATGAAAATACTGGATAATGTAAGGTCACTACATTAGTGTTAGTGTCACAACAGGTCAAGGATGCAAACAGGCAGATTCAAACAAGCAGCCGTGTACCATCTGTGTCTGTTTATTTAAAGTGTTCTCAGTTCTTAGTTCTTTGTCCACTGTTGAACGTAATTATGTCCATCTTGTGTATCTCCTTGTGGATTGAATTAAAGATCATACTTCTGTATTCAACTGGATCTTCTCGTTCCTCCTTCTCCAAGTGAAGTGTGACAGAACAGATGACCCAACAGTATAACAGTATATTTCGTAGTTGGAAAAGTGTAAAAACGTTGTTAAAGTTGTTACAAATGAAATAAAACTAGGTTACTGGTTATTTATCTGATACAACCAAACGAGTCAAAACTATCAGATATGTTTTCGTTAAGCAATACGTGAAAAAGTTGTGAGAGCTTGTAGCATTACAATTTAAAAATGGTGTTTTGTTACCAGTTAGAAAATAAAGAAAACTAGGTAATAGAGTTTTAGCATTTGTACCTTACCTCAAACTGAAAAAAGAAATGAATGTAAAGCAGCGATACAAACCAAGAAAGTAGGCGTTTGTCACGTCGGGTGAAAAGTTAAAACAAAAGAAAAAAGATGGTAGACATTACGCGGATCTAAAATAAAATACACCAGACCCCGTCTTTAAAACACCAGCACAAGATACTTGTCAAAACTATGTTGTACTTTACCACTAACTAAAATTTTACTGACAAGAGTTAAACAAAAGAAAAAAAAGATCTCACAGCAAAGTGTTATGACGTCTCCGGTAACGTTAGCTCGACTCAAACAAAAAAAAAGAAGCGAACGTAAAGCAATGTTATAAACCAAGAAAGTAGGCGTTTGTCACGTCGGGTGAAAAGTTAAAACAAAAGAAAAAAATAGGTAACTTAGGCATTTACGCGGATCTAAAAGAAAATAGCCTACATCAGACAAGATACTTGTCAAATCTATGCAGTACTTTACCACTAACTATAATTTTAAAAAGCGAGACTGTTAGACGAAAGAAAAAAAAAGATCCTCCGGCAGAGTTGTGAAGCGTCCGTAAAACAATCTCCCGGCACCGATGAACAGTTAGAATGAGGCTCGGGAATGCTCCGGAAAAAAAAACACGCCTCCAGCGCTAGAGAGGGCCGGGCAGGAGGCGTGATAGAAGCATTAAATAGATTTAAACGTTACAATAATTAAACTAAGTAGTTTTTAATAAATAGACATCAGTCCTTAATTAGTGAAAACTTTATATCCGTTTAAACATATGGTCAATTTTTACTTTTTAAATGATGTAGACCTATATGATTTTTATTTACTTTTAGGCTAGTCTTAAAAAAACAAACAGAAAAAAAAAAAAAACATAGTTGAAAAAGCGTTATTTGTTTTTAATGTGTTAAGTTAATTACTTTAATCTATGACTAGTCTAAATTTAGACTATCTCCGTCTATATTTTTTTTTATTTTTGTCAAGCTTAATTTCTCAAGCTATGTCAATTAACACACACACACACACACACACACACACACACACACACACACACACACACACACACACACACACACACACACACTTTCCTTCTCCCATGCTTATTCTGTGAAACATTTCTATAGCCACATCTTTATTTAACAAAATCTAAAATGAGATCTGATTTATTGCTATATTAAATGCTTCTGTAAGTTGTAATCTTTCGTTGTCATATCTTTTACATTTTATTAAAATAGGTTCAACTGTTTCACAATATCGCATTTAACACAAAGTCCAGACACATGTTTTTCCTCTTATAAATAATGACTGATTAAGTGCAATGTGTCCAATTCTATGGCGAGATCTTCTCTTCTATTCCCAAAAATTCTCCATTCATTTCCAACTGGTCTTTGAATATTATATAAATGCTGGCATTTATTCTAACCAACCCATTTAATTTGACACGTATCTTTTTATTTTTATTTATTTTTAATTAGACCTTTTATTTCTAATTTACTCATTGGAGTATTAAATAAGATGTCTGACATTTTAATGGTCCACTTTTATCTGGTCCACTACTTTCATTAACTATATGTGTGGGTATCCATACAAAATAAATCTTTGTTATTGCTTGTATTCTGAACAAACTCTGTAAAATGCCTGACAAAATGCTTTGTCTAGTAGAAGCTTCACCACTCTTTAAACTTGATAGTACTTGATATGACTACTTTAATGGTGTCAACCCCACTGAAGAGCCAAAAATATGACAATCATTTCTGTAGTATAAACGGACGGATGATTAGATGTTCTTTCTGGTATTCTATGCTCTTTATTTTTAATCTAAACAAAAGACCTTGATGTTTTATTTTATTTTAATAAGCCACTCACACTTACTAACTTCTTATTAACTTATTAACTTCTGGCACGAAATTCTAGATTCATAAATGTATGTTTTTCAAAATTCCCCCACGTTTAGTGGCGTTTAAAGTGGAATTTGTGATGTATTTGGGGGCATTAAAAGGCATGAAAAGTCCCAAACCAAGACTTTTGTATTCTTCATTAGAGGACTTTGGTTTCTTAATGTGAAAATCTGTTACTCCCCACTACATTTTCTTTATCATTATATTTTTATTTTTTCTTAAGTGTTGTTTTATTTATTTTACATTTATTTTGTTTTATGATGTACAGAGTGTGAACAAAAATTGAGTGTAATCTCAGACCGTATTTGTAAATCTACCAGTAATGGACGTCTTTATGTTTTAAATGTTTAAAGCATCGAATAAAAAATAAAAAAACACACACTAACACTTCCCCAACCACCCTAATAACGTTGGTCGCAAAGGTTTAAATGTATGTTAAAAGAATTAAACAAAGAAATGTTTTTAATAACAACACATCAGTTCTCATTCGATGAAAACATTCTACCTGGTTTTAATATTAGACCGATGTTTTAACTATAAAATTAGGTTTACATATACGATTTAATTTTTTAATCTCAACAAAATTCCTTGTTGGAAAAAAGTGTTGTTTTATTTAATTTTAATAAGTCACTCACACATACTTTAGTAGTCTAAACCCTTGAATACGTCTTTTATGTTGTCAATATTAACTTCTATCATTGCTATATCATTGCTATATCAATCGTGACAAACGCCTACTTTCTTGGTTTATAACATTGCTTTACGTTCGCTTCTTCTTTTTTTTGTTTGAGTCGAGCTAACGTTACCGGAGACGTCATAACACTTTGCTGTGAGATCTTTTTTTTCTTTTGTTTAACTCTTGTCAGTAAAATTTTAGTTAGTGGTAAAGTACAACATAGTTTTGACAAGTATCTTGTGCTGGTGTTTTAAAGACGGGGTCTGGTGTATTTTATTTTAGATCCGCGTAATGTCTACCATCTTTTTTCTTTTGTTTTAACTTTTCACCCGATGTGACAAACGCCTACTTTCTTGGTTTGTATCGCTGCTTTACATTCATTTCTTTTTTCAGTTTGAGGTAAGGTACAAATGCTAAAACTCTATTACCTAGTTTTCTTTATTTTCTAACTGGTAACAAAACACCATTTTTAAATTGTAATGCTACAAGCTCTCACAACTTTTTCACGTATTGCTTAACGAAAACATATCTGATAGTTTTGACTCGTTTGGTTGTATCAGATAAATAACCAGTAACCTAGTTTTATTTCATTTGTAACAACTTTAACAACGTTTTTACACTTTTCCAACTACGAAAACGATCATTACATTGTTTCCATTGCTGCTATGTGTTTATAATCTGTTTCTTGAAATACACTGTTTATTTAAAACCTTAATAAAATCTTCCCTTACACCATTTTCTTGATTTCGCCCCTTTTCAAAGTTAAAAAAAAAAAAGCACATAGCTTCCCACAACTTCTCCCCCCCTCCGAGATTCCTCCTTGGTTCATAAGTTCATATTAAGGTCACTGGAGGGTGTACAGGGAGGGGAGGGGGGTGTACAAACAGGTGTCCAGAACAGATGGCTTTTATGACCCTCATCAATCAAATTTTTGGAGACAAGGTGCCCTGGATCCTCTCTGATGTGTATGTGGAGGAGTTACAAGAGCTCTCCAACCAGGTGAGCTGGTAAGATTCTGCACTCTGTGTCTGTTTTGGCTGGGGCTGGATCATCAGCTGTGATCTTTCCACATGTAGTTTTCCCCTGATTGAGCTGGTAAAAATGTCCTTTTTTAAATGGTTCTAATTCCAAGGTCAAACAAGCTTGGAGTGATCCTCATCCAGTCCATCCCTAAAACCCCCCAACTGCCCCAGCTCACCCCTCGCCAGGAACCTCTACATACCCTGCCAAATGGTCCGACCACCCATCTCCTCCCTGTCTCTGTCTTCAGCCCAGACACGCCGGCCCCATCACTCTCAAGCTCGCCGGCCATTCCTAAACTCACCACAACCTAAACGAGGAGGATGAGGAAAAAAAGACCGTACTCAGCCCTCATCCTCGCCCAAGAACTCACTCCAGTGTCGGCTCCAGCCCCAGAACTCACTCCAGGGAGAGCTCCTGATCCCCCATTGAGCCAAGGGAGGGCCCCAGGCCCTGAGTTCAGCCCCGTAAGTTCCCCCAAGTATTTTTGTATACACTTTCCATGATAGCCAACATTTCAACACCGTGTGTAATGCAGCTTGCAGTCAATGACCATGTATGGATTAATAATGTAAAACTCCAGGACAAGTTTTCTTACAGTGTGACATGATTATCATGTTCGTACAGTCTGACAAGCAACAGTTGTAAGTGATCATATTGATGCAATGTTATTTATAGTTAGTTAGTGAACTGTATTGAAAGTGTAAACTGATTTTTTCTTATTGAATGATATCTTGCCTTTTTGTCAAAAGGGTTGTCCAGCTGAATGAGTTCAGTCTGGTAATGCATCAGTACTCTGACAGTGACAGATAGCCAGTAACGAGAGTGGATGGGTCTCGATTAAGAACTATATATATATATATATATATATATATATATATATATATATATATAGCATAGCAAACATTAATGCACTAAAGACTAAGCTATTTACAAGCCACTCATAAAATGCAATGTACAACAACAATCCTTAATCGATAACATGACAGACTACTTATACTTCCATTTCTAGTTTCCAGAGAACTCACAAAAGGCTTTGATAAATATACAGTTGGTGTTTAGGAAAATAAAGACTGTTTACATATATTCACTGGCCAACACAATGTCTAATTTCACTCTGTGTGATCGATAAACAACAAAAGCATGACCAAATTAAATATTTATTGCGATTTGCCTTGAGTATAGCATCAAGTAAGTTGACTCTGAGTGTATTTTCCCCTTTAACCATTTTGAAGGTAATTACGCCTCCAATTACAGCAGTGCACAGCCACAGTTCCCAATATTTCCATTTCATTTCAGTGAACTTTGAAAATGAGCTCTGAGAAAGGTATAATATTTCCATCAGTTACCCTTTGGGGGAAGCAAATGAACTGCATTTTGATTAATAATAAAAGTGTTTGCCTAAACAATAACCTTTAATTATTAATTACCACATCAGCCATCAACCAACCTAGCGGATTTTAGCAAACCTGCTATGTCAAGACAAAATTACATTGTCAGCTATGTAGCCTACCGAGGGAGGTACCCTTGAGAGAAAAATATCCCACGGCTGGCTTCTGGCTCACCTGTCAGAGCGGTTATCTCCTGCTGTGACATTACTGTGAGAAAAATAATAATCTGTCAAAAAAAGACATTGATTTGCTGTAGATTAGGGATTTTGCCCATATTGAGCTGTTTCAACGCTGTAAAATATACGGCTATGTCGAAAATTATAAGCTATGTTGGCTAAACCTGACATCTTTTGCAAAGATAACATATGAATGCAATTTTACTGGCTGTGAATTATTGAGGCCTGGTTGCTATAGAAGTTTCATTCAGTTTGGTAGTATTATATGCGAATGCTAGGCCATGTTGTTGCTAGAGTATTCTGGGATGTGTTTTCCAAAAGCATTTAGCAGTTAGCCAACTATTTCTGTTGCTATCAACTTGGTTCAACAATTCTGTGTTTAAAAATCAGTTAAAATGAGCAATCGCAAACAGCATCGTAAGTTTAGTAGGTGGAACTACAGCTATTGACCTGTGGTTAGAAGCAGAGTTTCTTGTTAGTATAATGTGTGAATGCAAGTAATATAAATAAGATAGATAGATAGATATTATTCAATTAAAATTGTTTTTTGGTCTATGGTATATATTCATAGCAATTATTTTGTGAGGAATGCTGTTGACTGAATTGAACTGTATACAGGAGAAAATAGTGTGCCAATTGCATAGTTTAAAACAGGTTTTTTTATGTAAAATTAACTATATTAATCTAACATTAAATTTGACCTCGAGGGGTCAGAGAAAATGAGGGGGAGGACCTATATGCTGCTTTAAGTCAAAAACAAAGAAGATAATTCACTTAGAAACAATAAAGAATGCAGGAGAATAAATGAGGCAATAAAATCAAGACAAAACAATGAACTGAACAAACCCAGGGCAAAAAAAAAAAAAAAACAGAAACAACAAGTTGTAAAACAAGAAACAGCGGGCAATGAACAAGAGGACCAATGGAAACAGGCATAGAAAACAAAGGAAACAAGAACTGAACACAGTCAAGTACATGAAAAAGAAAACAGAACTGAACTGAAACATGGCATAGTCGATTAATTAGTAGAATTACTTCACCACCTGCACATAATGTCATTAAGGAAGATCCAGTGTGGTTCAGAGAACGGAGGAGCGATCACATTACTACGTTTTTTGGAAACTGTCATGACTAGTCGGTACAGTAGATTTTAACCAAAGGTGCATTTTACTATGGTAGCTAAGCAGATACTTTTGTTGTTGTAATGGAAATGCAACTCTCAGTGATTACTAATTTTGATCACTTAATTTAACATTGCATTTGATCATTTTATTCATTTTAGTAATCCCTAACCCTAAAATGAGTAATAGTCGCAGTATATCTAGTTTCAGTGAACAGCACTAATTAGCCTTTCAACTCAGTAAAGATTTGGTGAGATATATTGAAAAGAAAATCAAAGGTTCATCGTAGAACTTGTGTCCTGAATCCTAATTGTAAAAAAAGAGAGAAAAACTGTTTTTTATACTTTTTATACTTTTATACTCATTTTATACAACCATTATGATAGTCATCTGCATTAACACTGTCTATTTATGCAATACGAATTGTAATGCAAGAAGCAAACAGATAATTTACTCTTAACTTATACAGAACTTTGACAAGCTGTTACAGAATCATCTTTGGCTCACACGAGCTGTTCTTTGAAGAGAGTGTGATGCACATTTAAAGCATTCATCTTGCCAGTCTTCTTGGCACCCTGCATAATTAGGTCCAGTTTCTCTCTTCTTCTTGAGAGAAACTTCGAAAAAGGCTCTGTATTGGGTACAAAGACAACCAATATTAGATATTTATGACTGAATGTTATTTGCATGTAATGTTCAGTCCTGAAAACTCAAACTGTGAATAGGCATTTGAAATTATTCTAAGATCAAGAAAATAATTATTTCTGGCTCTGTGCAAGATGTGTGTAGAATTATTTATTAATGAACCTGAAGAAAACAGGAAAACAGTGTTCTATTAATTCCTATACTAAGCTACTATACAGAAGACTTGAAAATTGTTACTTAATGTTAGGTCATGCGTTAGCTAACGATAACGATTAGAATCTTGTTGTAAAGTGTTACCACAGTTTCATTGGTTTGGAACTTTTTCAAGTAAGTTTGCTATTTAATTCCCATTTTCTGACAGATTAAATTCAGTTTCAGAAGATTCTATCAATGTGGGTCCTAATAAATCAACTACCAAAGCAATTAAAAGAGGAACAAAATGAAATTGGTCGACTACAGCATCATTAGAGGCTTCTGGAAGTTAAATATTGATTATCTGCATTCAGGAAAGCAGTTTCTTGTTTAGTCCAGTCTACAACTCTTGACCAGGGGCGAAAGTATTGCATCATAAATGACATTTATGAAATGTCGCAGAGAGTGACTACAGATACAGTTAGTTTAAAGGTGACATGCCTTACGGAGGCTTTTCTACAACAAAATAATAAAAGAGGCACCAGAGAAATGAGTCCTGGAGGAGGGTTATGAACCTCTGGAGGGGTGATGTCATCATTGTGAAAGCACTGAATGAATGTTCAGAGCCCAAGGTCAAAGTTCAGTGCAAACAGGGCAAGTGTTCAGGTAAAAGACAGTCCAGCTGTGTCAATCCATGCTTCATTGCCCAGAATCACTGTTCATCCACATACAGTAGGTAACCTACATTTTCATAGAAGCAATAACAAGTCTGTGTAATTCAGTAGTCTACCTCAAGTGAGCAAGGGAGGTCACCAGGGTCATTATTGTTGCAACATAACTGACGCTAGAAGTTCCTGTAGCTCAGCTGGTAAAGCACTGACACTTAAGAAGACCCTGGGTCATGAGTCTGATATCTGGAGGGTGGGTTACCTTGGGGAATATAGCCTTCTCCATCCTGACTATGATCATGATGTATTTGATATATTCGGAATCCTAGAAGGAACAACCATACTTAGTCCCAAACTATTGTCTACTGTTTCTCATTGCTGCTCCAGGAAAACATGGCCTGTATCTACCAGTCTAGTGTCAGTTTCCCCTTCCGAAGCTAATCTTAACATTACTAATGCGAAATGGAAAGCTGGTCCTAGACCAATTGCTACAGGCAACTTTTCCTATTCATTGTAACGCGAATGTACCATCTTGATATTTCTATAGTCTTTGCTGGAGTGCATCGTGACACTTTGAGTTGCCACCCCATAAATGGATGCCCTGTTATATTTCTGACGTGCTTGATAAACTTCCGACAACATGGCAATTTGATTTGTAACATACGCTTTAATGCAAACATTGATGCACTCTGTGTAAACATGGTAGAATGACTGCATTATTTTTGTATTACCAGTTGCATCTAATCTCATCAAGAATTTTTGATGCGAACAAATGTCTCGCATTTAAAAATATTGCTTCCCCTCCTCATCCGACAACCCTAAGGTGAGAAATGCTAGTATGCTAGTATGTTATCTGAAAAAATGGCACATTTTCACAATAGCCAGATTATAAAATAAATTAATTAATTAAAAGAGTGGAGAGAAACTTGAATACAAATACTGAAATGAAAGGGAAAAAATATACAGCATACTTTCAAATTTGAAACTAAAACTGCAAGCAAAAATAGAAAAAAAAAATTGTACTAACTATATGTAACACAATAATAACCTCTTTTATTAAACTTATAAAAGCAAGCAATATCTGTATGTAATCGTATGTCTTTAGAGATAAAAACAGCATAATAACTAGGCATGTCCCTTGAAAGCACTCTCTACCAGATTGTGACACTGCTGGTGTTAACTCTATGAAATAATGTTTTGTATTGCCTTGATATGAGAAACTAATTTCACAAATTATACTGTGACAGAACATATGACTAAAGTAACAGAGAAAGTGACACAGCGTCTTCCTAAATGGGCCATTACTTTGATAGGACATGGGAGGTCAGGGTAATTAAACTGTGCTTTCAGATAGTTGCATTCCTATTTAAAGAGCAATATAACCACATTCGAAATGCAGGGGGAAAGTCTGGTAATTATCATCTCTAGTGCTAAAAGAGTCATATTTCTCCAACAGCCAGCCTAGGGTCACTATAATGGCATATTTGGTGAGTGATTCATCTTTGACTCAGGTGTGCTTATGACTTTAATTTAGCAGTAAGCAAAAGCAAGTATGGAGATTGCATTGAGCTCACAGCTCTTATTCAAGCTGTTATTCAGCTCTTATCCAACATATCCAAAAAGAATTTTAAATATATTAAACAGGTTGTATAGTTCTCTAATAATTACAAAAAAATAGTTTTATTCCACTCCTTCTATATGGTATTCCTTCACCAATTCACATTCTCGTGTTTCCCATGTCCATGGTGGGAGGGTACTCTCAGGAAAAAAATAAAATAATTAATTGCACCCTTAAGGTACAACAGCTTGTTATACAGTACCCTCAAAATGTCACTTTTGAACCTTCTTTACCCCAAAAGGTTTCATAATGGTATCATAAGAGTACATATTACTACTTTAAGGATACATACTGTATTACTACTCTAAGGTACCCTTTAGGGGTAAAGAAGTCACAAAGGTGTCTTTTTGAGGATACTGTCCAAGTTACAAGCTGATGTACCCTAAAGGTGCAATTTGTGCACATTTAATACCCTGCCTCCATATAAGCAGTATAAGGGGTACAAAGATAACATATTTGTAATTTGACACTGCAAATCAATGTTCATACCTTCTAGGCACACACACACACACACACACACACACACACACACACAGGTTGGGTTTCCATGCTTTATGGGGACATTCCATAGGAATAATGTTTTTTTATACAATACAAACTGTATTTTCTTATTACCCTATACCTAAAACTAAGCTTGCTTCATTTTTACATTCTCAAATGTCCCCACAAGGACAAAGGACTTTTGATATGGCCATATTCGTGGACAGTTTGTTTTTTATTCAAGAATTTTGAGTAGATTATGGCCTGTAGTGGACTGTGTCTTTACAGATAGAACATCACAAAATGTCTGTTGTGTTTCAACATCAAAAGGGTTATAGCAAAGCTAAAATAATGGATAAAGATACGGGTTATTCCAGAATGTTTATATTAGCAGAGGTTTTTTTTTTTTTTTTGATTGAGACATGTCCCAAAGTCACACTATTGGTTTTGTCAAAGTTGCTGTGTGTGACTGGTTGGGCTTGACAGAGCTACAGAGATAATTTTCTCATTCTTTTCAAATGTATTTCTTATATCACCCGAACACACACAGTTACATTGTTACAATCAGCCATTTACATATAGAAACATTTAAATACAAGTGAGTGAAGTATAGGGAAGAAACAATATTATATACATTTGAAATGTAATGTCTTCCTAATTTTTCACCAACCTAAAAAAGCCAAGAATTATTCAGCCAGCACACGTCATGTCATATTAAAGCACTGGGCAAGTAGCTCTGTCACAGATGAGAGATATTCCCACTGATGGTGTCCTGCACCTCTGCCAGGCTTTATTGCCAGTTTCCTGCAGATATACACCTCTTGAGAGGGTCACCATCTGGAGACCACAGAAACACAATCCAGAACTCAACATGGAGAGAAGAAGAGAGCATCTAACTGCGGAGCTGCAGAAAGAGTAATAAGGAGATATTCGATAAGAAAGAGACCTCACCTAAACTGCAAAAACCATTGCCAAGATACTCATCTACACTTTTTCGCTCCTTTCCCCTGAATCTTCATTTTGCTTAAAAAAGGATAGAGAAAAGTCTTGAATAAAAATGTACTGTGAAATAAAATGAGTCAAAAAAGCATTTTGGGTTGGGGTGATGTCTAGATATCCAGTCATGTGCCTTATTGGATCTGGATGATGTTATTACAAAACCTTGTGTGTGTGAGAGAGAGAAAGTGTGAGCTTTCCAGGTCTGTCCATTGTGCCAGCAGACACTCATAGTACACAGAAAAACAGATGGATCTCAGATGAGCAAGACGTCAAAACAGATTTGCCGCACTCTTGACTTCTCACACATTCTGGCAGCAGATAACACAGCAGGTCAGTGTGTGTGTGTGTGTGTATGTGTGTGTGTGTGTGATAGATAGTGTTTGGAGATGTATCTCTCTCTCTCTTTCATTCTCTCTCTTGCTCATAGGTGACTACGCCCTAATTGGACGTACAAAGACACACCTGCTCATTTGTCCCTGGAAATCCAGTGTGTTTCGAAATATCAGGACATATAGGAGGTGGAGGAGAGAAAGCATGCTTGTTGCCGTTGTTGTTTATTGTGAATCGAGTCTCATAGTGTTAAACCCTTTTTCATTTTGATAATTTTGTTGTGTATATCTCCGATTATCTAGACATTTGTAGCCTTGTGTTAACTACTGTTTTGTTGTTAAAACTGTTCAGCATTTGTGTGCATGTTTTTCAAATAAAGCCAGGGTAACACTCATTTTCTACCCGGTCTCATGGCATAAATGTACCTGGGTGCAAATTTTAGTGAGACACAAAATACGTACCAGTAAGTACGTATCACTGCAGTTTCCAAAAGAAATACTAGAAGCAGTAAAACTCTGACACCTTTTATTCCTTTCACACAAATTTACAGAGTTTCAATTAATAAAGCGTATTTTTTGCAGAATTACTTGAAGAATATCATGTTGCGACTTCAAAACAATATTAATATGCTGGGAGATTTGAAAACTGATGCTTCTGATCATTAATATCGCACATATCCAGCTTTATATCTATGGGTTTTCAGAGGTGGTAGATTTGTTCGGTAGCTCACGGAGTTCGGAGATGGACTTCAGAGGCGAGTAGCTCCAGTTCGAATCCCATGTAACCGCAGTTCAAATCTTTATATAAGTTAGTTGAAACGACATCAACAAATGCGTTTTTATATCAGTTTTGCATTTGTTAACACTATCGGGTAGGTTTAGGGTTGGGTTTGGTGTAGGGCATACATTTTAGCGACGGTCCCCGGATATTTGAATTCTGAACTGCCGCAATACGTACCAGAAGCAACAAAATAAAAACACAGCAATACGTAAGTAGATTAACGTAATAAAAACGTGCCAGGGTTCACGTATTAAACCTGTGTTTTAGCACCACTCAGTGGACATTTCTCTTTGAAACTGTTGCGAAACATGCAGTGAGGTACGTAAAAATGGTCTTGCAGAAACGTACCCAGAGGTACGTATTTTTATGAGAATGGATTGCTCATTTTACATACAGCACACAGAGAAAAATTACATGAATATGATAGTGGGCAAAGGCAAGTGCATGCATTATTTTAAATCATGAGTTTAAATTTGAAGCATTCAATTCACACGGGCTGACCGTCACACAGAAAAGACACGATCATGCTGAATACACACTTCACAAGATCTCACAGCTGGATTCGACTGAGTTTGCAAGGTTTGTGAAATTAAATGTTCATTAGTCATTCAAAGATTTAAATGCGTATTTTCTAAATGCTAAAGGCAAACGAAAAAGTATTATAATGATTGCCTTTCTATTACTGATAATATAAAAGAAATAGTTATAATACTTTTTGTATACATTAATTATCAAATATCGGCCGATATATCGGCCTTGGTGATATATCGGTCGACCACTAATCACAGGCACATTCTAATAACGAGTTTCAGATTATTAGAATAGATAGACAGACAGACAGACAGACAGACAGACAGAAATAGATAGATACATAATCAAACATACAGGCAGATATATTTTAAAAGCCTAAAATCAGATTTATGTATAATCAACTATTGAGTAAGTCATGGTGAAAATGCTTAAAGAAAAAATCTCTGAAAAAAAAAAAAAAGATTATTCATAGTGTTTAGAGAAAATCTGACAATTAAGTGGCTTTTTGAATGCATGCATTTTAAACATGAAATACTCTGTGAATGGCCAACATCGTCTAAGTGCCATTTAAAAGCAAATCTTATTGTGGGTTTATTTATCTCGTCTTAGTTTGTAGTCATTAGAACTCACATATAATGCTCTCCAGAATACATTTATTGATTAATTCTGAGACATCTCAAGACCAAATCTCACTGCCGAGACCACTGCATGGATAAAACAAACTGAAGTGCATTATAAGTAAAATTAAGCCTGCAGCATTAGAGACAACCTTGATTCGGGCCAGAGACTGCTGGCACTTTGCAGTCAATACATAGATATATAAGATCTTTAAAAATAAGATTGGATTTTTAGATTAGCAAAAGAATATGTGAAATTTGAGAAGTGCTCATAAAGCATTGCTACTGCATGCTGCAAGGTGTGAGTGGTTGCTAGGGGTTTTCTGGAAGGTTGCTCAGTGGTTCAAGTCAAGGAAATCCACCCCCGATTCATCATGATATTCTGCATATCCGATGTCCCTGCTTCTGTGTAAGGATTATTTTTTCTTTCTAAAACTTTATAATAAAAAGTCTGATTGCTTCTAAAATAGCTCATCTCTCCTCACTCAAATGCACAATCTGAAGTGTCATTCATGTACTGATGCACAGTATAGCACATGCTGATGTTTCATAGTTTTAGGGCTTAGTTTAAATCATTACCTGAGGATGCAAGCATTAACAAACAAGCTTCTCTCAGAAGAAGGCTGCATAATTATGAACTTATGTTCACTTATTGAGTCTGTTACAGCATCTCTTTCATTTGTTGGCAGTGATTTTCATTCATTTTTCCATTTTTTTATTTAAGTCTAAAGTCATTTTTGTTGCCACGGAAACTTAAGAAGCTTTTTGATTCGGAAACAATTTAGTAATTGTTGCACTTAACAGAAGAATTTATCATAACCAGTGCAGTAAAGCAGTGCGTGTCCTTTTCAACTGACAGTTTGAGGCAAAGGAAGAAACACTATTACACTTTAATGCAGCCATTATTACCCAGAACTCTGCTCTGTAACCGTAGCAACCCAAGTATTCAGAATCGCCCCCACTGAATGGCTTTTGAAAGGTTTGAAAAGATTGTGAGGTTCAGTCACATTTGTTTGGGTGCCTCGTAATGGTTAGGCTTAAAGTTATTGATGAAATGCTATTAGTTTATAAGGATCTAACCACATATTACTGATGAAGAATCATCCATTGAAAACTCATATTTTTCAACAACTAATCTGAATATTAAGACATGCATCTTACAAAGGTGGTCCTCCTATGTTTATAGTGGTCACAGCCCTGGTACTTTAGTGGCCTAAAGCCTTTTGTGTACTGTATGTGTGTTTATACCGTAGACTTTAAAAAATGGTAGATGACGCATTTCAACTTCTTTCCACTGTAAAAAAAAAGCCAAAATATCAAAGATATGGCTGATGTCATCTTGGTCCACTGACGTCAACTGAAGCTAGACACACTTTCTGCACAGTAATGATTCATTTTGGAGCCTGAGTCTACACAGTAGTGATTCATTTTGAGTCTGAGTCTGCGCAGTAACCATGTGTCACATCGCTATTGATGAGAGCATCAAAATTCGCTCTGGCCACCCTGCTTACAACGCTGTATAAAGATTTGTTGACGCTCTGATGATCGAACACTTGGTTTTGCATTTAAAGGAGCCGCAAACGAAACAAGGCTGTATTTAACCTCATTAAATATTTTAATTGTGAAAGTAAGAAACTGAACAATGGAAAACCTTTACAATTATGGTTACCTGTTTGCTAATGAAATAAACTAATAAAAGCCATTTGTGTGATGTGTTTTTGTGTTCATGGTTAAGTGCTAGTCAAATTTCAACATGCAGTTTATAGGAGACGTTTACTAGCCTAGGTCTTTAATTAACATTAGCATTAATTTGTGCACATCCTCCATTAAAAACTGTCTTGGCCGAAGTGTATCCTAAATGCAGTTAGTCATTTCGGTGTTGTTTTGATCAAATGAATTGCATTCCCACTGAAAAACAAGCATTTTAGCTTGAAAATGGAACCAAAGTTTTAGCGTGAAAATGGAACCAAAGTTTACAGGACTGCGTTCTCTGGTATCCTCTCAAACGGAGGACTTCTACATTTCGATACAGCCCTACCACAAGTGGACCTGACTTCAACTGTCCTCGAGTCCCACAACGTCCAAGACAAGCCGCTGCTCGCCAGAGTTCGCCGCCGACTCACACTGAAAGTGAATGACTTTCGGCAGCTTTATCGCTCTCACCAGCGGCGGTATGGCCGCACGGTAATGATTCACTTTGAGCCAGAGTTTGTGCAGTAGTGTTTCATTTGGAGCCTGAGTCTGCACTGTAATGATTCATTTTGAACTCAAGCCTACACAGTAGTGATTCATTTGGAACTTGAGTCTGTACAGTACTGCCCTACAAAGGCAAAAGACCGTAACTCGCAAGAGTGTGAAACTGAGAAAAAATAACTTTAAAGTTTTTTACTTGTCCAGCTAAATTAATAATAGGTAGGACAATGGAAATGTAACAATTAGGAAAATAAAATTATCTACATTAAAACATTGTGAGCTCAAACTTTTTACCCCTATTTTGAAGTTAATGTACTCTGCCTTTGCATTGTCTGCAAAATGTGAGAAGTCACACAAAAGCAAAAGGCAGTAACATCCATATTATCAATATTTGGTTGCTGAGCACCATTTACAAAATCGTTTTAGTAACACCTGTATAAAATCTAGTGATCATGGGCTGCCTCATATAGGCTATTTCATGTAGTAATGTGACTGTTTTAAGGTTTTATAATTTATTTTTAATTCTTAATTTTTTTTTTTTACCGTAACAAGCTTACTAAAAGTTAAACATGAGTGAATACCATGGATATCAATTTATTTGCTATGCTCAAAATGTAAAAGAATGCTAGACATAGCATAATTGCTTTTATAAGGACTGTTTCCCTGAGTCTCCACTAGTGGTCTCACTTCCCCATAGGCAACTCACCGTAGGCACTACAATTCCCACAAAGCCTTGTCGCTTCATCACAGTAATTGCACTCTTGTTAATTGCACTCAGGTGTCTTCACTTGATAGTCATTACCCTGCCTATATTAACCGGTCTTTTTCTGTTTGTCTTCATGGAGTCCTTTCATTCCGTCACCCAGTTTCCTTGCCTTCCGAGTTTCCTGTTCCAGTTCCTATTCCCGTTCCTGTTCCTATTTCTGTTGTTTGTTTTGGATTGATTTCTGGTTTTGACCCCTGCTTGTTTGATTTCTGATTTGGATTACCCATTAAATACCACACTGCGGTTGGATCTCTCGTCTCCTGTGTTTCTCTGGGTTCCGATCGTAACAGAAGGACTCCATCCATGTCGAGATCCAGTGGTGTGGGACTTCATTCCAGCTCCCCAGCCAGTATGGTGGAGCGGAGGGCGAAATTCTTAAGATTAACCACCCTCCGCCCAGAGGGGATTGATGTGGGTGCTATGGCACAAATGTTCTGGACCCTAGCGGATGGTATGGGATATAATGATGCGGCCCTAAAGGACACTTTCAACACCGGGCTGGATGACCCAGTTCCTAGAAATGAAATGGAGCAGTTGGACGCTTTTAATTTCTGTGAGTTTGTGTTCTACCTACAACATCGGTCTCCGCGGAATACCCAAGCCACACCTGTCGCTCCCGGTGGGATGGCCGATTCTAGACCGGGGTCTACAAACAGGAGGACCGCCAGCCCAGCACCACAGCACAGTATGGTCGCCAGACCAGCGCCACAGCACAGGGTGGTCGCCAGCCCAGCGCCACAGCACAAGGTGGCCGCCAGCCCAGCGCCACTGCCCAAGATGGCCGCCGGCCCAGCGCCACTGCCCAAGATGGCCGCCGGCCCAGTGCCACTGCCCAAGATGGCGAGAGGTTCCCATTGACCCTCGAGGGTCGAGTCAGGTTCCTGTTGACCCTCGAGAGTCGAGTCAGGTTCCCGTTGACCTTCCAGAGTCGAGTCAGGTTCCCGTTGACCCTCCAGAGTCGAGTCAGGTTCCCGTTGACCCTCCAGAGTCGAGTCAGGTTCCCGTTGGCCCTCCAGAGTCAGGTCAAGTCACCGTTGACACGCCAGAGTCAGGTCAAGTGACCGTTGACACGCCAGAGTCAGGGCAAGTCACCGTTGACACGCCAGAGTCAGGGCAAGTCGCCGTTGACACTCCAGAGTCAGGGAAAGTCACCGTTGACACTCCAGAGTCAGGGCAAGTCGCCGTTGACACTCCAGAGTCAAGTCGCCGGTGATCTTCATGGGCAAAGTCAAGTCACCGGTGATCTTCATGGGCAAAGTCAAGTCTCCGGTGATCTTCATGGGCAAAGTCAAGTCACCGGTGTTCTTCATGGGCAAAGTCCAGTCACCAGTGTTCTTCATGGGCAAAGTCAAGTCACCGACTATCTTCATGGGCAAAGGCAAGTCACCATTGATCTTCATGAACAAATGCAAGTCACCATTGATCTTCATGAGCAGAGTCAGGTCACCAATGATCTTCATGAGCAGAGTCAAGGCACCAATGATCTTCATGAGCAGAGTCAAGTCATCATTGATCTTCCTGAATACAGTCTTAACACCACGGAATTACCAGAGCCTCCCCACGTCTCTGCGTAACTACCAGAGCCTCCCCACGTCTCTGCTGAACTACCAGAGCATCTCCACGTCTCTTCTGAACTACCAGAGCCTCTCCTTGTCTCGGCTGAACTACCAGAGCCTCGTTACGCCTCAGCCGAACTCTCTGAGCGCTCGACTGATCCTGTTGTGGCCATGGAGGCCACCCTTAACTTGTTCATGTTCTCTGTTTCAGACTTGCCTAACCAGACTTGCTCTCCTGTGTCATCGATCCCACTGTGGTGGTCTTCTGCGCCGCCTGGCTGGGCTTCTGTCTCGACCACACGGATGTGGAGGTCTTCTTCGCCGCCCTGGTGGGCTTCTGTCTCGACCGCACGGAGGTGGTGGTCTTCTGCACCGCCCGGGTGGGCTTCTGTCCCGACCGCACGGATGTGGTGGTCTTCTGCGCCGCTCTGGTGGGCTTCTGTCTCGACTGCACGGTTGTGGTGGTCTTCTGCGCCGCCCTGGTGGGCTTCTGTCTCGACTGCACAGATGTGGTGGTCTTCTGTGCCCCCTTGTGGGCTTCTGTCTCGACCGCACGGATGTGGTGGTCTTCTGCGCCGCCCTGGTGGGCTTCTGTCTCGACCGCACGGATGTGGTGGTCTTCTGCACCACCTTGGTGGGTTTCTGTCTCGACCGCATGGCTCCAATTCCACCTTACTCCACCCTGGATTTCTGCCCTGTCGGTTAGGCCCTTGGCCACTGAACGTTATATTCCTTCCTGGACTTGTGTTTTGTTGTTGTTTTGTTTTGTTTTTTTGTTTTTTTGTTTGCTCTTCTTCTCTCTGTTTCCATCTATCGACCTAGCCCTCCATCCCTCCCCCTGATCCTCCGCCGGTCCACCTCCCTCCTGGGCTCCTTGTTTTTTTTTTCTCTCTGTTTCCCTCTATGGACCTGGCACTCCGTCCCTCCCACTAATCCTCCGCCGGTCCACCTCCCTCCTGGTCTCCTTGTTTTTGTTTTTTGCACTTCTTGTCTCTGTTTCCCCATTTTACCTGGCCCTCTGTCCCTCCCCCTGGTCCTCCGCCACTCCACCTCCCTCCTGGTCTCTGTGTTCCTTGGTCTCCTGGTGTCCTGGTGTCCGGGTGGAGCATCAGATAGCTTCTCCGTGGAGGAGGGGGTAATGTCACGCTGTCTGGTCTCTGTTTCCCTGAGTCTCCACTAGTGGTCTTACTTCCCCATAGGCACCTCACCGTAGGCACTACAATTCCTACAAAGCCTTGTCCCTTCATCACAGTAATTGCACTCATGGTAATTGCACTCAGGTGTCTTCACTTGATAGTCATTACCCTGCCTATATTAACCTGTCTTTTTCTGTTTGTCTTCATGGAGTCGTTTCATTCCGTCACCCAGTTTCCTCGCCTTCCGAGTTTCCTGTTCCAGTTTCTATTCCCATTCCTGTTCCTATCTCTGTTGTTTGTTTTGGATTGATTTCTGGTTTTGACCCCTGCTTGTTTGATTTCTGATTTGGATCACCCATTAAATACCACACTGCGGTTGGATCTCTCGTCTCCTGTGTTTCTCTGGGTTCCGATCCTAACAAATGTATGAAATAGCCTAACCTAAAAGAATGACTTGTGGATTGATGTGAACACCAACAAGTGGGAATAACACTCAGAATGCTTGTGGAATAAACATCTCCGATGACGTTCTCCATGGATTGATTTTTTCGGGTTACAAGAAAAGGTAGGATATAAAATGAACTGCGAATGGTTATAGGCTACTGATTTTATTATTGATCATGCTAGCTACAGCATTCGAGTCCACACGCGTCCAACTAGAGGTTATAGACTGGTGAATAATCTGCATCACAAAAAGAAAGAAAACAAATCTTTAAAGGTTATTTACGCTTGCGTATTGCTGCCAAGGTATCTGATAATCAGATAATCAGAAACCTGAAAAAGTTTCCAGTAGGCAGAGATAACAGCACATGCTTCAACATCACAAGCCAAAATCTCTGGTTTGGTTATCTTCACGATAACACTGCAACCAGAGTTTTTGAAAATCTTCAACCTGGCAGGAGTTTTCAAAAAAATAGTTTCAGTGACCTGGCGCTGCATTTGCATGTGGACGAATGGCCAACAGCGTAGAAAAAAGCTGGGGTTCATGTGAATAGGGTCTGCACGGTAATAACCATGAGCTGGAGTCGAGTTACCAAAGTCCTAGTCAAACTTTAAAAAGTTTTAATAGTTGGTGATTTTAATATCCATGTTGATAATGAAAACGATGCATTGGGATCAGCATTTATAGACATTCTGAACTCTATTGGTGTTAGACAACACGTTTCAGGACCTACTCATTGTCGAAATCATACTCTAGATTTAATACTGTCACATGGAATTGATGTTGATGGTGTTGAAATTATTCAGCCAAGTGATGATATCTCAGATCATTATTTAGTTCTTTGCAAAATTCATATAGCCAAAATTGTAAATTCTACTTCTTGTTACAAGTATGGAAGAACCATCACTTCTAACACAAAAGACTGCTTTTTAAGTTATCTTCCTGATGTATCCAAATTCCTTAGCATATCCAAAACCTCAGAACAACTTGATGATGTAACAGAAACTATGGACTCTCTCTTTTCTAGCACTTTAAATAAAGTTGCTCCTTTACGCTTAAGGAAGGTTAAGGAAAACAGTTTGACACCATGGTATAATGAGCATACTCGCACCCTAAAGAGAGCAGCCCGAAAAATGGAGCGCAGCTGGAGGAAAACAAAACTAGAGGTATTTCGTATTGCTTGGCGGGAAAGTAACATATCCTACAGAAAAGCATTAAAAACTGCTAGATCCGATTACTTTTCTTCTCTTTTAGAAGAAAACAAACATAACCCCAGGTATTTATTCAATACAGTGGCTAAATTAACGAAAAATAAAGCCTCAACAAGTGTTGACATTTCCCAACACCACAGCAGTAATGAGTTTATGAACTACTTTACTTCTAAAATCGATACTATTAGAGATAAAATTGCAACCATTCAGCCGTCAGCTACAGTATCACATCAGACAGTGCACTATAGACCCCCTGAGGAACTCACTCATTCTCTACCATAGGAGAGGAAGAATTGTATAAACTTGTTAAATCATCTAAACCAACAACATGTATGTTAGACCCTATACCATCTAAGCTCCTGAAAGAGGTGCTTCCAGAAGTCATAGATCCTATTCTGACTATTATTAATTCCTCATTGTCATTAGGACATGTCCCCAAAACCTTCAAACTGGCTGTTATTAAGCCTCTCATCAAAAAACCACAACTTGACCCCAAAGAACTAGTTAATTATAAACCAATCTCGAATCTCCCTTTTCTGTCCAAGATACTAGAAAAGGTGGTATCCACACAATTATATTCCTTCTTAGAGAAATATGGTATATGTGAGGATTTCCAGTCAGGATTTAGACCGTATCATAGTACTGAGACTGCTCTTCTTAGAGTTACAAATGATCTGCTCTTATCATCTGATCGTGGGTGTATCTCTCTATTAGTTTTATTGGATCTTAGTGCTGCGTTTGACACAATTGACCACAACATTCTTTTGCATAGACTTGAATACTTTGTTGGCATCAGTGGAAGTGCATTAGCATGGTTTAAATCGTACTTATATGACCGCCATCAGTTCGTAGCAGTGAATGAAGATGTATCCTATCGATCACAAGTGCAGTATGGAGTACCTCAAGGCTCAGTACTAGGGCCGCTACTCTTCACGCTTTATATGTTACCCTTGGGAGATATAATCAGGAAACATGGTGTTAGCTTTCACTGTTATGCTGATGATACTCAGCTCTATATTTCTTCGCAGCCCGGTGAAACACACCAATTTGAAAAACTAATGGAATGCATAGTCGATATAAAAAACTGGATGACGAGTAATTTC
This sequence comes from Carassius carassius, assembly GCF_963082965.1. Taxonomy (NCBI): domain Eukaryota; kingdom Metazoa; phylum Chordata; class Actinopteri; order Cypriniformes; family Cyprinidae; genus Carassius; species Carassius carassius. Next base: position 27,502,694 of record NC_081762.1, read on the forward strand.
TTACTGCTAAATTCTGAAAAAACAGAGGTGTTAATTATAGGACCTAAAAACTCTGCTTGTAATAACCTAGAACACTGTCTTAGACTTGATGGTTGCTCTGTAAATTCTTCGTCATCAGTTAGGAACCTAGGTGTGCTACTTGATCGCAATCTTTCCTTAGAAAGCCACGTTTCTAGCATTTGTAAAACTGCATTTTTCCATCTCAAAAATTATTCTAAATTATGGCCTATGCTCTCAATGTCAAATGCAGAAATGTTAATCCATGCATTTATGACCTCAAGGTTAGATTATTGTAATGCTTTATTGGGTGGTGGTTCTGCACGCTTAGTAAACAAACTACAGCTAGTCCAAAATGCAGCAGCAAGAGTTCTTACTAGAACCAGGAAGTATGACCATATTAGCCCGGTCCTGTCAACACTGCACTGGCTCCCTATCAAGCATTGCATAGATTTTAAAATATTGCTTATTACTTATAAAGCCCTGAATGGTTTAGCACCTCAGTATTTGAATGAGCTCCTTTTACATTATAATCCTCTACGTCCGCTACGTTCTCAAAACTCAGGCAATTTGATAATACCTAGAATATCAAAATCAACTGCAGGCGGCAGATCCTTTTCCTATTTGGCGCCCAAACTCTGGAATAACCTACCTAACATTGTTCGGGAGGCAGACACACTCTTGCAGTTTAAATCTAGATTAAAGACCCATCTCTTTAACCTGGCATACACATAACATACTAATATGCTTTTATTATCCAAATCCGTTAAAGGATTTTTAGGCTGCATTAATTAGGTAAACCGGAACCGGAAACACTTCCCATAACAACCTATGTACTTGCTACATCATTAGAAGAATGGCATCTACGCTAATATTTGTCTGTTTCTCTCTTGTTCCGAGGTCACCGTGGCCACCAGATCCAGTCTGTGTCCAGATCAGAGGGTCACTGCAGTCACCCGGATCCAGTACGTATCCAGACCAGATGCTGGATCAGCACCTAGAAAGGACCTCTACATCCCTGAAAGACAGCGGAGACCAGGACAACTAGAGCCCCAGATACAGATCCCCTGTAAAGACCTTGTCTCAAGAGGAGCACCAGGACAAGACCACAGGAAACAGATGATTCTTCTGCACAATCTGACTTTGCTGCAGCCTGGAATTGAACTACTGGTTTCGTCTGGTCAGAGGAGAACTGGCCCCCCAACTGAGCCTGGTTTCTCCCAAGGTTTTTTTTCTCCATTCTGTCACCGATGGAGTTTCGGTTCCTTGCCGCTGTCGCCTCTGGCTTGCTTAGTTGGGGACACTTCATCTACAGCGATATCGTTGACTTGATTGCAAATAAATGCACAGACACTATTTAACTGAACAGAGATGACATAACTGAATCCAATGATGAACTGCCTTTAACTATCATTTTTGCATTATTGACACTGTTTTCCTAATGAATGTTGTTCAGTTGCTTTGACGCAATGTATTTTGTTTAAAGCGCTATATAAATAAAGGTGACATTGACATTAAAGGTGACTTCTGCAGGCTTAATTGCAAGCTCATAGTCATGATACCACACCCTGCATCAAATAACTTACTAAATGTAAACTTGTTAGAAAAATAAACACTAAAACAAAGATCAGCACAAGAACAATTACCTAAAATGATGGATTTTAGGCACACCTGGTTTATTCAATGAATATAGAATGCTAACAACAGACTGGAGAAATAAATCTCTGAACATTACATGGAAATGTTAGTCTAATCTTCCAAATTTGCTGAACTAATCACTGTCATGGCTGAAATGACAATGATTCTGTTACTGTTCATTCAAGCCAATGATGATAAAGGACATGACATTTATCATCTGACTAAAATGATTAAGATAGTAACAATGTTGTTAACAGTGAAATTAAATTCAAGATTTAGTCAGAACACAGTCTTGAATTAAAGGCTAAAATCAAGGATGTTATCATTAGCCTACTTGACAGTGAATACTGGGGTGCAGTTAGATTTTGTACTTGCGTCCTGTTTGCACTGGTTTGCATTAATTCGTAAGCCAGTCAAGGAGATACAAACTTCATTTATTTGCTTTTGCGGGTCTTAAAATCCAGAATTTTTTCAGTCAGAAAGCCTTTCAGACATTGGCAATCTAAGTGTTAGGGAGTCATTTTAGTAAAATGTTTTTGGATGAAAAAGGTAAAGAAGAAAATAAAACATTACAGTGAAAAGGGATCTGAGCATAACAGCATAACCAGACTTGGCTACTCTTTTGACTTTGTCAAACTGGCACCCATACAGTAAACACTTACCCCAACATCTGCCTAGCAATGCATTAGCAACCATCCAGAACATCCTAGCAACCACACACTCAGAAAACCCCTGCAACTACAGTAGCCTACATTGCAACCCACTTGAAAATACCAACAAGACCCCTAGCCTACATTGTGGCAGTGTATTTTGTGTATTAATTATATGATTTGCTTGATGGTCCCCACAAAGACTTTAATACCAATAAACATTGACCTTGTGGGGACATGCATTTATTTATGTATTTAGTCCCCATAAGGAAAAAGCTTATGATTCATAAATAAAACATATAAGTTACTGTTGATACTAAAATGAGAGATGTGCGAATCGCAAAGTATCCTAAGCAATAAAAAGCATATACTAGCATAAGCTAGGTTTTATGCTATAGGTTTTACATATTTACAGACCACAAATGCAACCGTTTTTTCGACTGCTATTTAGTGTCACGAAGGCTAAACGTGTTTTTATGCTTAAGTTCTCTGCTTGTTCTGTGGCTGCTGTTAAATATGCCATGTCGGTCATAAATCTCACGGGTCGTTTAATTATGTGTCGGGAATCCGAATAATGCAGGTTGACGTAGTGAAGCTCAACTTCTACTCGCCTCCCTCACATAAAAAAGCGCAAGTTTGAGGCTGAGATCAGATCCGTTCAGAGAGCAGAGCGCATCTCACACCTGTAGACGAGAGAAACTTTCATTCCTGCTGTCTCTAACCCCGGCTGGACGCGAGTTTATACTGACCGCTTACGATTCCTGCACAAACCGAGCTCATATTAGCCTATAGCTTCTCATACATTTTCCCGGTTTCAGATCGAGTTCAAACAGTGAAGCGCAACTTTGGGCAGCGACGCTGAAGCGATGGAGCCGTCCGTCATCCCCGGCGCCGACATGTCCGATCTCTACTCCATTAACCCGTTTAATGTCTCTTTCCCCGACGAGGTGATGGGCTTCGTTCCCGACGGGAGGAACTACACCGAGCCTAACCCGGTAAAGAGCCCCGCGGGAATCATCATCGCCATTTCCATCACTGCTCTGTACTCCGTTATCTGCGTGGTGGGACTCTTGGGAAACATCCTCGTGATGTATGGAGTGGTCAGGTAAGAGAGACAAAACATAAACGCGTGTGGAATCTATCTATCTATCTATCTATCTATCTATCTATCTATCTATCTATCTATCTATCTATCTATCTATCTATCTAGAGTCTATTCAGTTTCAACTGAACCATTTTCCACAGTTAGCTATTGCCTTGAAACAATACAGTTTATTAAATACACACTGATCTTTTATGACATTTTAGTGATGCAAGTATATGTGTGACACTGGAACACAAAACCAGTAATAATGATCATCATCATCATCTGAAAGCGTTATAAATAAGCCTTCCATTGATGCATGGTTTGTTAGGATGGGATAATATTCGGCTGAGATACAACTATTGGAAAATCTGGAATCTGAGGGTGCAAAATAACAAAACAAACAATTTTCTAAATAATGAAAACAATCACCTTTAAAGTTGTCCAAATTAATTTCTTAGCAGTGCATATTATTACTCAATAATTAAGTTTTGATATATTTACGGTAGGAAATTTACAACATATCGTCATGGAACATTATCTTTACTTAATTTCCTAATGATTTTTAGCAAAATCTTGAGAACAGTTATTTCTGTTAAATCATCAATATATAGTTGACTCTTGTTTGACCGTTTAGGTTTACCATGTTTACTTGTTTACATAAAAGCGGTTATAAAACTATGATGAATTATGAAATATAAGAACATATTCAAAGTAGGTGCCTGATATAAAAACCACTGCTAGAGAAAACAAGCATGTGTGAAATTGGTCTTTGTGACAACTTGCCCCGGTCACCTCTTTTTCACTTTATGTGTTGGTTTTGGGTAAATTAATGTGTGAATCAGATATCCGGCTTAAAGGAGCAAATGCACAATGTGAAAAATGATTCATTAGAGCAAACTCCTCACCATTTGTGAACACACAGCGTGCAAGTCATGTATTAATGTACATCTGTAATTAGTTTCATGCCTTAGACCCTGGGGATCAGCAATCTTAGATGATTGTCATAGGGTTTTTTTTTTGGTTTTTTTTTCTCAGGTTGCAATGAGTAGTGTGGACGAACACAAAAACATGTTATCAGGTATTGATTGGTGGTGCTGTCCCTGATTGTAATATATGTGCATCTCCCCCCCATGTTAATTGGGCTGCTGACGGGTGGCTGTGCTAGAGCTCTGCTTATTTATCAGGTGTCAAGTCTTGAGAGAGGAGATGCTCACTGCTGTGCTCCTGCCCAAACTATCAGTTAGGAGAGCTAGGACAGGAAACGACCTAATTTCAGGACCATCTGATGGAAATAGCATTATGGGCACAACCATAGCTATCTCAAGAGGCATCTAGTGTGCACTCTGATCCATTTTATTCCAGAGTGTGGCATTCAGATGCGATAAATATCTCTCTATGAGGTAATATACGCTCTCGGTGAGTAGAGGCGAAGAGGTAACTGACATATCTAACCTTACCCATTTAAACTAAAGATCTATCAAACACCACTGTGGGCCTTGACTCATCATTTTAATAGCCTTTCATTATTTTCAAAAAGCTTTTTGTGTGTGTGTGTGTGTGTGCAAAGCAGAATATCTTTTTAATTTATCAGCTTGAAGTTGACAGCCACAGCGAGAGTCTTGAAGTCGCCGGGATGTCTGGAAAATGACTGTAAAAAGGAGCCGCCGCAGCTGTGGGTCGTCACAATGACAGTAATTGTTCTATTCTCCTGATACTGAGGTGCTTCTACACAGACAGCTTTAATCAACATAATAATTGAGTGCTAATTCTTCTCTGCCTCAGAGTACAGTAGAGCTTAGCTTTAACATGAGGTGCTTTCACTTTGAATAATTAGACAATTGTAAGTTGCACACTGATAAAGATATATTAAGTGTGCAGTGGAAACATAAGCAAAAATTATTATGATTGGCAGTTTATGATTAACTGATTTTTTTTTCATAATTAGATTAAAAGGTACTAAGATATGGATGGATCTTTTTTTTTCCTAGCAATGATAAATGATTGTTAAAAAAAAAGAAAGTAAAATAAATTAAACAAAATTTAAGTAAATAAATAAGCATCAAATAAAAGTTTGTGTTTACATGATATTTGTGTGTTTACAGTGTGTGTGTGTGTGTGTGTATGTATACATATACATACACACACACACACACATATATAGATAGATAGATAGATAGATAGAGAACAACATAGATAGATAGATAGATAGATAGATAGATAGATAGATAGATAGATAGATAGATAGATAGATAGATAGATAGAGAACAACATAGATAGATAGATAGATAGATAGATAGATAGATAGATAGATAGATAGATAGCTTCTATATTCGTTGTTGAATACAAGTGTGCACATATAAAAATACACACTGAACACATATTATGAAACAAAATTCTTTATTTTGAATATGAGGAATATTGACAAAATAAATAAATGTGTTAATTTAAATATGAATTTAAGGAAATAGAATTAAAACATAATTTATATGTATTTATGCACATTATTGCAATTTAAAAGAACCCTTTTCTGTTTGAATATAATTAAAAATGTAATTTATTCCCTGTGATGCAAAGTAGAATTTTCAGAAAGCCTTCAGAAATTATTCTAAATTAGAATAAAAATAAATATTTACAAATTTTAATGATTTCAAATAATGTAATAATCATTATAATATTTATTTATTTATTTACTTACTTTTATTTTCCATGGTGTAAAATCTGTTCTTGGTAAATCTGCTTTTATTTGATTGGTAACATTTATCTTTAGAGGGAAACTCATTGCTTTTTTTTATTTTTTTTATTTTTTTTTTTATTGCAATTACATAAATTCCTCTTTTTGAATTCAAATTCCAATTCAGCATCATTTCATTTATGGTGTAACAAATTGAGTTTCTGAGAGCCTTATATTATACTCAACCCTGCATCAAAATATTTTCAAGGTTTGGAAGCTCTTCTCTGACACAAGATAAGATAAGAAAGAAATATACAGTCATTTAGCAGCAGCGGTCACCAGCAACTCGGAGTAGACCAATTGTACTGAATTTGCAGCAGTAAAAATTCAATCCTCTTAGCATTATTTTATGAGCAAGCCTGTAAACAGGAAATGATAGACTGAACAAGAAGCAAGAAAGACACAAAATGAGTTCATTTTGGAATGAAGGCAAAGAAAAATCTGTTGAAATACAACCAGGTTTTACCCTCGTGCAGGCGGACATCAGAAGATGGTGGGAGTCTGTGCCGTATGACTGATAATGATGGCGGCTCACACAATTGAGTTAAAGCTGAAGGCACTTGTCAGTCGTCTGTCTGAGGGTCTTTTCATCACCCGTCACTGAGACCTCTGTGACTGAGGAGACCTGCAAATGATTATTAAGGCTGCACTAGAAAGCCTGTAGTGCTGGTACATTCTTTAAAACAACAACATCATTATTCTGCAAATGAGTCTCTATGGTAAAAGTGCAGCATCACTACACAGGTTATGGGTAGCAGGTGGATCGGGTGGAGAGGAAGGCTTTGTGATGGAAAATGTTTGACTGCAATTGGCGTTCAGTTTATGTATGTCTGTAATTGCCTTGTCTTTTTGTTCTACTGTATAGTGGTGGCCATTAAGTATAGACATACCCACAGGCAGATGTAATACATCTATGTCCAAAAAATATATTAATGGTGTGGAATTTTGCTGGAAACCTAATAATGGCTGATATTTTTTGAAGGAATAATTCTGTTGTTATTTAATCTCCCTCATGTTGTTCCAAACCCAACCCAGACTCATTGGAAAAATATGCCTGTGGCAGCATTTCTGCAAAGAGATATTATGTTCCTTATTGCACATTTCAGGGTACTTTCAAAGTGAAAAGTTCTGTGAGTGGCATAAAAAGTGTTCAATTTTATCCAGAACAGATGAATGTGAATGTGGCATCTTTTATTACGCTGGTTGTGGCAGTTTGGAAAAAAAAATGTCTGCTAAAAGGTTAATGCTCTATTGTGTTTGAAAATAACATACCACCTACGCAAAACCTGACCCTAAACCCAGACAGTGTTAACAAAAGCAAACATGAGATAAAAACACATTTGCAGAAGCAACCGTGCCATTTTAGCTGTGTGGTTTTTTATCGTAACTCATGTTTCACAGGACTCATAGCTAAATGTTTTGCGTCGCAGATGCAGTACTGTACCGGGTGAGCGAATGAACAAGTTTACTATGACAGAAAAGCCATAAATGGAGCTATGGAGTTATGTGATGCAAAATGTATTAGTTTACAGTTCATGCACTGTAGAAAAATTATTTCAAGGTCACATTATAGACCTCAAGTAATTGATAATCTGCCCCTACAATCATAATTAGTTTGAAAAATAATAAATGTCATTGGTGCTTTACTACCACTAGTGTTCATTGCGAACTGAATTCTATAGTTATGTGTTTGCAGTTGTGAAGGCAAGTATAGAAGGATGTTCCCTTATCAAAAGCTACTCTCGATGCTGCGCTCAATAGCGCCAATGAGAACATTCTTTGTTCGACCGGTTGTGAAGCACGTGTGTCAAACATGCCAAGAATTGGCTTAAATAACCTCGGTAGGTGACGTCACATATTACACGCACCTGAAGATTATAAATAGATGTGACACGGAAACACCCTCAGGTTTCTTTGTCTTCAAGGATCACATTGTGTGTGTGCGTGTGTTAGAGTCGAGTAAATTGGAAAATAAATAGAAAGAAAAAAAGGGGGAAAATATAAATAAAACACTGCGTTGCAGTAAAATATTAAAAGACAAAAAACAGACAGAATCAAATAAGAGATGCGTGCCTCCATGTCAGAGGCTCATCTCAAAGGATGATCCTCACAGATTCTGTTTTGAGTGTTTGGGGGAAGAGCACGCTGCCCTCAGGCTCGAGGGAGAATGCGAGCACTGTGACATGTTATCTATTAAAGTGGTTCGCGCGCGGCTCGCATTTTTCCAAAATTACGAGCCGGCAGATTCTCCCTCATTAAGATCCTGGGGGTCGATCTGGCTGAGGCGCGTGGCATGACTCCGCCCCTTTCTCTCGCGCTCTCACCAGATCATGAAGCCCTCGCGTCCGTTTCTCAAGCGCGCCCCGGCGCTTCTTCTGAACGGCCCGAGGAGACTTCATCTATTGCCTCTGTTGAGATGGAAAGTGCCACCTCAGAGCGCTCCTCCCGCGATGATAAAGCGTATGAGGAGCTACTCAAGGTGGTAACTCGTGCAGTCGATCGTTTAAAGCTAGACTGACCATAGGAGCAAGAGACCCCCAAATGCTCAAAATTAGACGACAGATTTCTGTCGGGTGGCCAATTTTTTCGGTGATCTCCACGATGAGCTAGTACGGTCGTGGAGTAAGCCGTATTCGTCCTGTGTCTTCATGCCGTCAATGTCGATTTATTCAACTATCGTCAATGCAAAGGCATGGGGCTATGATGATGCCTCAGGTGGAAGAGATGCTTGCGGGCTATCTCTCCCCTGGGACTTCATCGTCCCTTAAAAAGCCTACACTCCCCACCAAGCCGTGCAAAATGACATCTTCGCTGGTGGGGAAAGCTTTTCAGGCCGCGGGTCCGACTGGTGCTGCCCTGCACACCATGGCGGTTCTGCAGGCATATCAGGCTGACCTGCTAAAAGACATGAGCACAGGCGGGTCCATCGATGAAGAGGCGTTTTTAGAACTTCGCCGAGCCACAGATCTGTCTCTGCATGCGACTAAGCAGACGGGCTGTGCCATCGGCCGTTCTATGGCTGCTATGGTCTCCACGGAGAGACATATGTGGCTGAACCTCACGGCATCAAGGAGAGGGATTGAGCTTTCATTCGGAATGCCCCTGTCTCGCCTTTCGGCCTCTTTGGCGATGTCGTCAACACTGTTGCCACTAGGTTTCGGGAGATGAAGCGCTATGAGGAAGCGTTTGTGAGGTTCCTCCCCCGCCTTGCTCAAGCGTCGGGACTGGGGTTAAATGCTCGTTTGCCTCCTGCCATGTTTCAGGACACCGGACATCTAACATCCCCCAACAAAACCAAGTGTCAAAATTAGTGCCCCTTTCGGAGAAGCTGGCAGCGTGGATGCTACTGCCAAATGTCTCCCCATGGGTAGAAAGGACTGTAGAGAAAGGCTACAGGATTCAGTTTGCGTATCGTCCTCCGCGTTTCAACGGCGTGGTCTCCACTTCCGTGAAATTGGAACGAGCGCATTTGTTGACACAGGATTTGCAAACTCGAAAATGGGGCCATAGAACATGTTCCCCTGCCAGACAGGCAGTCAGGCTATTACAGCCAGTATTTTCTTGTTCCCAAGAAAGATGGGGGGTTGCGTCCGATTTTAGATCTTCACGGGTTGAACCGCTACCTCAGAACATACCTCAGAAGTTCAAAGTGGTGACAATCAAGATGATTGTGTCTCAGATCCAGTCAGGCGATTGGTTTGGACTATCAATCTCAAGAACGCTTATTTTCACAGCGAGATCTTGCCACAACACAGGAAGTTCCTGAGGTTCACTTTCAGGGGCAAAGCTTACCAGTATCGGGTTCTTCCCTTCGGCCTAGCTTTGTCACCCCGCACGTACACGAAATATATGGATGCAGCTCTGGCTCCTCTATGACTCCCAAGGCAGCCGCATTTTGTGTTATATAGATGACTGGCTGATTCTGGCTCAGTCTCAGGAGCTAGCGCTTCGACATCGGGATGTCGTTCTTGCTCATCTCGAATCTCTGGGGTTGAGGCTCAACGTCAAGAAAAGCATTCTCTCACCTGCCCAGAGGACCACGTATTTGGGGGTGGTATGAGACTCGTCGCAATGCAGGCACAGCTTTCTCCTGCACATGTCGAATCCATTCCAAACACCCTAAAGAACATAAAGCTAGGCCAGAAAGTCACAGTTCATCACTTTCAGAAAGTTTTAGGTCTCATGGCAGCTGCATCCATGGTGATACCTTTGGGCCTCCTGCACATGAGATTGTTTCAGTTGTGGCTTAGAGCCAGGGGATTTCATCCAAGGGCCAATCCCCAGAGGCAAATAAGGGTTACGCGCCAGGGGCTTCGTACCCTATCTATGTGGTTCAGACCCCGGTTTCTGACTTTTGGTCCCACTCTAGGTCCATGTTGTCGTCGCAAGATGCTAACGACAGATGCTTCCCTCACGGGCTGGGGAGTGGTCTTAAATGGCCATCCAGCCCAAGGGATCTGGAGAGATCATTTTCTTGAATGGCATATCAATTGCCTCGAAATGAAGGCTGTATATCTGGCCCTGAAATACTTCCTCCAGCAGTTGAGAGGCTATTATGTCCTAGTGCGGGAGGACAACACATCTGTAGTCTCTTACATAAATCGCCAGGGTGTACTGCGTTCGCGCCGCTTGAACAAGTTAGCGCAGCAGGTTCTGCTTTGGGCACAGGACAAGTTCCTGTCCCTCAGGGTGATTTACATTCCTGGGCATATGAATGTTGGAGCAGATTTGCTGTCCAGACAAGCTGTGACACACGGGGAATGGAAACTCCACCCCAAAGTAGTGAGTCAAATCTGGAAAAGATTTTACGAAGCAGAGGTGGACCTCTTTGTTACACAGGAGTAACACAATGTCCACTCTACTTCTCTCTGACTCATCCAGCTCCCCTGGGTCTGGACGCATTGGCCCATGCGTGGCCCAGACTGCGTCTTTACGCCTTTCCTCCGATTGCTCTGCTCCCGGGAGTCCTGGCCAACAGGGGTCTCGCCTCTTACTGATAGCGCGCCGACCAGAGTCTGGTTCTCAGATCTAATATCCCTCCTCGACGGCTCGCCGTGGGCGATTCCGATCAGGAGAGATCTTCTCTCTCAGGCGCAGGGGACAGTATTTCATCCCCGGGCCCGAGCTCTGGAACCTTCACGTCTGGCCCCTGAGAGGGACCAACTAAGAGATGCTGGCCTTTCTTCAAGTGAGTTGCGGGGCAAACCGAAAATCCAGCACATCTCCTTCACTACTGATACTGCGACTATTCTTGTTTGTACATGTTCATTTACTGGCATTTTTCACATTTCTTTTTTTCTCCCTTAAAAACAAATTTGTCCATTCTGATGCTCAATTTTTCCTTAACTAATGGCTGTTGATGACTACTTGAATTGAATTCTGCCAAAGTGCGCGCTTGTGTTCGTAATGTTATGTGAGTAGGTCTGCTCATGTCTGAAAATGATATATGAAAAACAAAATAATTTCACATAAAAACATTAGGATATAGCTTATATTTCATTAGTAGCCTAAATGTTTTAATTAATGTAAAAAATAAAATTAATTGTAAAACTGAACGTTTTTTTTTTATTTTTTTTATTCAGCATATGGCGGGCCGCATTTGAATTCGTGACGGGCCGCGGGTTGAGAACCACTGCACTAGAGCTACGGTCCCTTCATGGGATTTAGCCATAGTGCTTGAAGGGTTGGCTGGCCCCCCATTCGAACCATTAGAATCAGCGCCTGACAGGCTTCTGGCTTTAGAAATGTTTTTTCTCATGGCCATTACCTATTTAAAGAGAATTGGGGATTTACAGGCTTTGTCAGTACTGCCATCCTACTTAGATTTTGCCCCTGGGCGAGTCAAAGTTATTTTACATCCTCACCCAAATTATCTTCCGAAAGTTCCTTTCTCGACCATACATCCAGTCATTCTCTAAGCCTTCTGTCCTCCGCCATTCACGACACCGGATCAGGAAAGACTTCACTTACTGTGTCCAGTACGTGCTCTTCAGATTTACGTCCACCGAACCAGCCAGTGGCGTAAGTCAGAGCAACTTTTCATATGCAATGGGGGCCGCAACCGGGGAGCGGCTACCACCAGGCAAACAATTTCACATTGGGCGAGGGATGCTATTGCCCTAGCCTATGAGGCGCGTGGTCAAACTTCGCCTCTAGGAGTTAGGGCTCATTCAACCAGGGGGATGGCATCTTCAATGGCTTTAGCAAGAGGTGCACATTTGTCAGATTCTATAGCTTGGATGTCCATTCAACTCCAGGCTCACATGTCCTTGAGTCCACATCCCAGAGACATGTCTGAGACCTCTTCGATGTTTGTGCGCACACACTACACAACCCTGGGGGTCCAGACACTTACAGTGCGGCGGCGTTGGTATTCTCGTTCCCATTAGTGCTATTGAGCGCAGCATCGAGAGTAGCTTTTGATAAGGGAACGTCTCGGGTTACTTGACTGTAACCCTGTTCCCTGAAAAAGCGGGAACGAGATGCTTCGCCTCAATGCCGCACTGTAAATGTGCCCGGACGTCTTTTCAGACAAATATTAACCTGAGGGTGTTTCCGTGTCACGTTTATTTATAACCTTCAGGTGCATGTAATATGTGACGTCACCTACCAAGGTTATTTATGCCAATTCTTGGCATGTTTGACACACGTGCTTCACAACCAGTCGAAACAAAGAATTTTCTCATTAGCGCTATTGAGCGCAGCATCTCGTTCCCGCTTTTTCAGGGAACAGGGTTACAGTCAAGTAACCCAAGACGTTTTTTCCAATGTTGCCCAAACCTACTATATGCTTGTTTTTTTTTTTCTGAGTGGAACACAAAAGGTAATTTTGGTCTACAATCATCTTTGTTATAATCTTACCCTCCACTGAAGTGCACAAAGTCACTTCTGATATGGCCCTTTAGATTTGCTGTGCCTGGTCTCATGTTACTGAAACCTAGTTCTTGGTTCTTGTGTGCTGCAACCACATGTAGAATTACAATTAAACCTTGAGAGGTAAGATTTTCATGTAACAGATTTTCAGTAACCTTCAATACGTTAAGACTGAATATGGCTTCAGAATATCTTAAATACAACCCATGAGTGATATGAATTATTTAAATGGTACTTTTTGCTTATTTTTGTTTTTTTATTGATTGGAGCTTGACAGCAATGGAAAAAGGAGGAGCAAGCACACTCTTCTAAATTTCTCCTTTCGGGTTCTTCAGAAATCAACCCATCAAAAAAGAAATAAGATTGGCAAATTTGGAACAACATAGGCTGAGATTTTATTGAAGATTTTTTAAAAATCAAACTATTGTACCTCTGTAGGAACATGTTTTTGGATGTTTTGTTTTCCTTGGTTGGATATGTTGCAGAAATAATCCTACATATGAGACAAGACAAATATTGTAGATGCAGAATATTTGTGTTTATATGCAGCTGAGATATACATAATGTCTTCATTATACATATTTGTGTGTGAGTGCTTCAGTCTGACTCACCGCAGCATGCTTCCCTCTTAGCACAGTTCTGTGTGTGTGAGTTGTAGATCAGCCGACAGGGCAGATGGTCCAAACTTAACATCCTGCTTGTGACGTCAAAATCATCCACAAAAACAGCATATATGCCAGAGATATTGTTCTCTGTTGCTCACTCTATTAGAAAAATGGAACCAACATGAATATATTGTATATATGTGATTAAACCAATTGTTAGTGGACTACAAAGCATCATAATCATGCGTCAGTGTTTCTTAGCAGATTTAGAGAGATCAGCATATGGCAATGTGTCACTAATTATCAACTGTTTTTGTGTGAGTCATAATGAGTGTAATGAAAGGGGCTTGTCTACATGTCTCTTTGACAAATACCAGCAGATGCTGTCAGTGTGTACTAAAACATTTATCAGTACACAATGAAGTCAGGTTACAGGTTAAGGTTAAGTCCTCCAAAAACATACTTGCAATTACAGTACATATGTCAGGTTGTCAGTAAAATAATTAGATTTTTATGAACACTTTGAGAAAAAGCCCTATTGGGAATTTAATTTAGCAATTTCATGAGCCTGTTAATTGTTTAGCTGATTGAATAATTTCTTGGAATCAGCAAGAATTATCAAGGCTAGAAATGCTTTAATGCAAAGGGAGGTTGTTCTCCTAGAAAAACATAATGTACCGATGCTTAAAATGGATATATCAGCATTTCAGTTGCACAGTGTTCAGAATCGAGCACAGCAAATGGCCATGAGCCAGAGCTCCTGTTTTGAGAGCCAATAGTCATATACTATATTACTGTGGACATACCAGAATTAATTGGATTCGTTTTGTAGGCAGAAAATAAAATAGATGGAAGAGATGAACACAAAATGAACAAATATAAGAAACTGTACTGAACCAGCCTGAGCTTGACATTGAGCTAATTGCATTGTTACTGCTTATATACTGGAAACCAGAATTCTTTTAAAAAGAAGAATCTTCTTCAGACTTAAAGGGGTCATCGGATGCAAAATTCACTTTTACATGTAGTTTGAACTGAAACGTGTGTTGGCAGTGTGGTACACAACCACCCTATAATGATAAAAATCCACCCATTGTTGTTTTTATTTATTTATTTATTTATTTATTTTTTAATCCAGATAAATAATATCCACTTTTTCAAATCAAGCCACTCTCAGATTTTTGGCTGTGTGATGTCACACGGACCCAGGCCCCTCCCACAGGAACATTTTATTTTATTGCTCTTTATAAGCTCAGGAGACTTAGTTATGATTCTCGTGTATTTCTCATTTTACTCTCAACAGTGTCTCAGATGTTTCTCCTAAATAAAAGTAGACACAACTGAGACATGACGAATGTCTGAAAGAAAGGAATCCAAAATGACAATACGAGAGAAACGTGTGAGATCTCATTGTTGTCTTGCTGTAATCTCATGCAAGACTCCATTATAAAAACGTTTTACTGCTCAGAGCTTGCTGTTGCTTTTTTATTATTGCAATGAGGTTTTTCACCTTTAATGGTCAGGACAGTAGCAGTAGAGACAGGAAACAATCTGATCGTAATGGGGTAGATACATGACATTGAAGCTAACCAGAGGGAAGAAAAATAAAATAAAAAAGAGATCTCTTCACCATCTCAATTATTTATCCTAGACAGAAATAATTACCTGAAGATTGAAAGGAAACTTTTGCTTGACTCTCCTGCTTCTTAAACTTGTCTCATGAGAAAAAACTCTTAACACTCTCACAATGGTCTTCTTTAAAGGTTTAGAAGAGATCTTGACAACTTTACACAAATGTGAGACCACCAGAGTCTTTAGCTAGGGAGAAATACCTGAGCACAGTGTGTGATGTTGTTGAGATCTCTTTTAAAGCTTTAAAGGAGACCGTTGTGAGAGTGTTAGAGTTTTTGTCTCAGGAGACAAGTTTAAGATTCAGGAGCCTCAAGCAAAATCGCCATTCAATCTTAAGTAACCTAATTTCTGTCTAGGAGAAATATTTGAGATGTAAAAATGATCTCACTTTTGATTTCTCTTCCCCATGGGCTCCCACGATTGTTGATTGAAACTGGTGTGACTTGGATTTTATAATACTTTTGTCATTTTTGCGCTGCTCTGATATTCAGAAAACTCCTTTATTGTCCCACTGTAAACAAAATCAATCTAAGTGCTGATTAAGTGATGACAGAATTTCCATTCGTTTTAACATTTTAAAGGTTAGCCTTGGGTAAAGTGATGGAATCCTCTTGGGATGTGTGATTCATCCCTGTCGGGCATCAAAGACAGCCTCTTTTGAGTAGATGAGACTGACTTATTTTTATTTTATTATTATTATTATTATTTTTTTTTTTAAGTTAGGATTAATGTAGTTCAGAAAAAAAAGTTCTATCCATTAGAAAGGTCATCTGACTCAAACCAGATTCCTTCTTGCTGTGAGGCAGCTGTGCTACCTTTAAACCATTTGCCATTTCATTAAGAAATGCATATGACCTTTACAGGTTAAATCAAAATCTTACTTTTATGATGTATTGTAAGCACAAATCTTTCCCATGCTGTCAGGTTTTGTTCTCATACTCTGTGATAATAATACAGGAGTCTGTGTTTGTGTGGTAATTAACTCTATATATGCAGATGGATATGTTCATGGGAACAAACCTCACGTTGAGTTAATTCTGAACAAAACCCCTTTTTATAATTAATCTTCCCACACTCAGCATGAACAGACATCAGGAGGCATTTTCATCTGACGCTGTGCTGATGGGGCTAAAATACAAAGATTGTTTGCTAAGGGATTGTTTGCTAATCCAAAAAACTTGGAAGCCCATGATTATTAATCCACATTACTGTTCTTTTTCATGCACAAAACACTTGTAAGGCAGTTTATTTGATACAACATGCAAATTATACAAGAAATCATGGAAATCTTGGAAGCAGAAGGGAATTCACAGAGAATGAATTGTGCTCTCTGATCAAGTTGTTAATTTGCATGCGCAGTTAGCGTTTATTGACCACCTGATTCACAAATATTATTTATTTGTGAATCATGCCCAATAAATAAGTGCTGAACACAAATCGCTTGCGTAGTTCTCCATGTTGCAAGCTTGTACAGAATGGCAGGTTACGAAAGGCGTAGCAAATGACTTGACATACTTTACTGAAAAGCGCTTTTTAAAGCAACTGCATGTAAGTTTCACTTGGAAGATGGCTCACTGGCTTGCAATAAGTTGATTGGCTTCTGTTTCAGTCACACTCTCTACCCAAACATCTGTTCTGGGAGTATGTAAGTTTGGTGAGTGGCTATGAAATTACAAGAAAAGGACAAAATTCTTTAAGGCACCAAAAAAAAAATGCTTGTGTACAATGATCCACTGTAGTTATTACAGTGGCATATTTAACACTTAACAGCTCCAAAGTCGTAAAAATACACTTAACTATATCTAAAATTACTGACAAAATATAAAATGTACACACACACACACTTCTTTCAGCTAACATTGCATTTACCACATGCTTTCCACAGGCAGAAAAAAATGCAACATTGTGCCAGGAAAATAGCGCTATAGAGTTATATACAGTCAGACTAGAGTTGAATAAGATGCTATGTAGAGAAATCCTAATTATATAAAAGAGTTAAAGAAAAGTGTGTCTGTGCAGATACACATATCCAGGGCTGTCAGTTATATTGGATTGTGGGTGGTTAGTGAATGAAGGTGTGATCAAATTAGCCAAATTCTGGTAAAATTTTGAGAGCAAATGGGGGTTCACTCTCCATTGTCAGAAATATAACGATGTAAGAAACACAGCTCACAGAAGTCCCTTTCAAACCAAGCAGGTTTCAACTTGGCAAATCAAATTAGTAGTTGCAAAGTTACTTGTAGTTAGTAGAAGGTCTAAAGTGGACTATCAAAATAATGTGTTGCCAAAATATAAGGGAGCCTTTCATCCTCATGCTACATTCCATGGGTCCTCATTGAAATATCTAGGTTTGAAAATTTGCCGAACAAAATTAAATGTGAGTGCACATCACAACACAGTTTTTTTTTTTTGTCCTCAGTCCACAGGCCATCCAAATCTCTCAATCCTACGGGTGTTTAGAGGAACTGCTCAGCTGAATCTCAGCTGAATGTTGAGACGTCTAGAGATGAATGCTTTCTTGACAGTGGCTTAACACACTTGACTGCTGGGTAGGCTGAGTGAGGACGATTTCAGCTGTTATTAGTGATTTAACAAGAGAAAACACAATAGAACACATACTGTTCAGCTTTGACTTTGAAAAGATAAAGGTGTATGTTTTTAAAAATATTGCGGCATACCTTTTCAATAATAATAATAATAATAAAAACATTTATGCAAGATAATATCTGATGTGATGTTTCAAGTATAAAAGTCTTAATAAATGTGAGAAAGAATAGAACGATATATGAAGAATAAAGAATATGCATAATTCAGTCATAATTAAATGGATGAACTTACATTCACCATATACAGTTTATTCTAGCAAAGCAGCTTATTCTACACACATTAGGAATAAAAACATACAATACATTGAACATCACCTTCAATGCAAATTAAGTGATATTTTTATTTTTCAGCCAAAGCCAGCTCATGCCTTTTTCTCATGCTCTTCTCCTTCCAGATACCTTCAATACTGCAAATGCTTTAAATCTCACTGAGCAATGAGCAGGCTTGTGTTGATAGCTACAGATGAAGATAAAAAAGTGGAGAATGCAAGAGCCCATATTGCACTGCCAATTGTTCTGGACGATTGCTCTGGGAATAGGCATGAGATGAGATGGAGCTTTAGAGCTCTCTCTGCGGACTAAATGTGATTCATAGACATTTACATAACTGCCAATTACCTGGGAAAAACGGAGATCAAATTGTTTGCCTTTGGGGATGACTAAAATTTATTTTAAATGAGTTTTTTTCAATTTTTTTCTGAATTGCATTTTAAAGTATTCTTTTGTTCTTGGGTAAAAGGAAGAATTTAGTCCAATGATGATACCATACTTGTGTGACCTGTCCGATTAACAAACACAAAAAACCATGCAAATACAACCTCAGATACCATGTATGGTTAAAAGACTTACCTGGGGTCTTAATCTGCAGTGGTTTTGAGGTTGAGCTTCATGCCAACCTGACATACTGACAACTGGGAGTAATAAATGGAGCTGTAATAAGTGTAGTCTGTGAAAACGCTCCTCTCCTTTGGGAAATCACATCTCTCCAGCATTTCACTAAAACACCTCCACCCACAACCTGTGGTTTGTAGCACAATTCAACGTATGATCAGCAAGATATGAGATCTGCACTTGCATAACTATTATATAATACCAGCTGTGTTGGTGTTAATAAATGTAGCTGTTATGTTATGCCTCATTGCTTAGGCCTAGGTTGTATGATTGAAGTTTTAAGATGAAACATTTCTTTGCTGTGTTTTGAGTCCTATGTAAATTGTATACTATACATTGCATTTAAAAAAACAAAACAACAATACCTAAATATTTGGAGCTTTATTTTTCATTGCATGGTTTTGCTTATTTTGTTTATTCATTCCATCTCATATACACACAATACAGAAATGTTGATAGAGTGCTTTTAAGGCTTTGACATTAGTCCAAAAAGCATGAACAATTTATATTTACTGTTATGCTCTTAGCGAAGCATTCTAATTAATCTGATTTATTAAGACCGAATTGTTGTGCTACCTTAATAAACATTTGGAATAAAAAAATGTTTTCACTTGTTGCATAACATTAAGTGTTTCTTCCATGATGTTGCCTCAGGGTAAACTAATTTTTCACTTTACAAGCACATGATGCATGCAAGATGACAGCAAAATGGTTGATAATGAAGAGATGTAGGAGGGGAATGTCTTATGTCTCCATAACCATGCATTTTTAGACATACATTTACATAAATTTTAGCAGATTTAGCAGATCATTTTACTTATTTAAAAGGAATGTTAAGATTGGAAGAATGCATAATAATAATAATCACCACAAGGAGATGTGCTTTGCAGTTCGTTGATGGATAAGTGGATAGTAAATTATCAATAGACACTATGCAATAAAATAAACTGCACACTTTTCACATATGTACTATATGAACAGGAGTGCAATCACACAACTGTGTGTTTGATACTCCTTTTGTGGAAACTGTATGATGGAACAAGTATGTACAAGTAAATAAATAAGGAAAAAACAAAGTACTCTGAAAACTCTTTCAGTCAGTCAGTCACCTTTATTTATATAGCGCTTTACACAAAATACATTGCGTCAAAGCAACTGAACAACATTCATTAGGAAAACAGTGTGTCAATAATGCAAAATGATAGTTAAAGGCAGTTCATCATTGAATTCAGTGATGTCATCTCTGTTCAGTTAAATAGTGTTGATTTATTTGCAATCAAGTCAACGATATCGCTGTAGATGAAGTGACACCAACTAAGTAAGCCAGAGGCGACAGCGGCAAGGAACCGAAACTCCATCGGTGACAGAATGGAGAAAAAAACCTTGGGAGAAACCAGGCTCAGTTGGGGGACCAGTTCTCCTCTGACCAGATGAAACCAGTAGTTCAATTCCAGGCTGCAGCAAAGTCAGATTGTGCAGAAGAATCATCTGTTTCCTGTGGTCTTGTCCTGGTGGTCCTCTGAGACAAGGTCTTTACAGGGGATCTGTATCTTGGGCTCTAGTTGTCCTGGTCTCCGCTGTCTTTCAGGGCAGTAGAGGTCCTTTCTAGGTGCTGATCCACCATCTGGTCTGGATACGTACTGGATCCGGGTGACTGCAGTGGCCCTCTGATCTGGATACAGACTGGATCTGGTGGCTACGGTGACCTCAGAATAAGAGAGAAACAGACAAATATTAGCGTAGATGCCATTCTTCTAATGATGTAGCAAGTACATAGGGTGTTATGTGAAGTGTTCCCGGTTCCGGTTTACCTAATTAATGCAGCCTAAAAATCCTTTAACGGATTTGGATATTAAAAGCATATTAGTATGTTATGTGTAACTAAGCCAGGTTAAAGAGATGGGTCTTTAATCTAGATTTAAACTGCAAGAGTGTGTCTGCCTCCCGAACAATGTTAGGTAGGTTATTCCAGAGTTTAGGTGCCAAATAGGAAAAGGATCTGCCACCCACAGTTGATTTTGATATTCTAGGTATTATTAAATTGCCTGAGTTTTGAGAAGGTAGCGGATGTAGAGGATTATAATGTAAAAGGAGCTCATTCAAATACTGAGGTGCTAAACCATTCAGGGCTTTATAAGTAATAAGCAATATTTTAAAATCTATACGATGTTTGATAGGGAGCCAGTGCAGTGTTGACAGGACCGGGCTAATATGGTCATACTTCCTGGTTCTAGTAAGAACTCTTGCTGCTGCATTTTGGACTAGCTGTAGTTTGTTTACTAAGCATGCAGAACAACCACCCAATAAAGCATTACAATAATCTAACCTTGAGGTCATAAATGCATGGATTAACATTTCTTCATTTGACATTGAGAGCATAGGCCGTAATTTAGATATATTTTTGAGATGGAAAAATGCAGTTTTACAAATGCTAGAAACGTGGCTTTCTAAGGAAAGATTGCGATCAAATAGCACACCTAGGTTCCTAACTGATGACGAAGAATTGACAGAGCAACCATCAAGAATAAGACAGTGTTCTAGGTTATTACAAGCAGAGTTTTTAGGTCCTATAATTAACACCTGTGTTTTTTCAGAATTTAGCAGAAAGAAATTACTTGTCATTCAGTTTTTTATATCGACTATGCATTCCATTAGTTTTTCAAATTGGTGTGTTTCACCGGGCTGCGAAGAAATATAGAGCTGAGTATCATCAGCATAACAGTGAAAGCTAACACCATGTTTCCTGATGATATCTCCCAAGGGTAACATATAAAGCGTGAAGAGTAGCGGCCCTAGTACTGAGCCTTTGGGTACTCCATACTGCACTTGTGATCGATATGATACATCTTCATTCACTGCCACGAACTGATGGCGGTCATATAAGTACGATTTAAACCATGCTAATGCACTTCATATTAATGCCAACAAAGTGTTCAAGTCTATGCAAAAGAATGTTGTGGTCAATTGTGTCAAACGCAGCACTAAGATCCAATAAAACTAATAGAGAAATACACCCACGATCAGATGATAAGAGAAGATCATTTGTAACTCTAAGGAGAGCAGTCTCAGTACTATGATACGGTCTAAATCCTGACTGGAAATCCTCACATATACCATTTTTCTCTAAAAAGGAATATAATTGTGAGAATACCACCTTTTCTAGTATCTTGGACAGAAAAGGGAGATTCGAGATCGGTCTATAATTAACTAGTTCTTTTGGGTCAAGTTGTGGTTTTTTTATTAGAGGCTTAATAACAGCTCTTGTGTGTGAAAACACCTTTTTTCATCACAGATTCCAAAAAAACAGCAACAACAGTATTTACAGTTATAAAGTGTTTTGTAAAATAGAGAATTGGAAAGATCCACTGAGCATGCATGTTTTCCTGGATCTGATGAGCTTTCATTCTTTGCTGTGTTCAATGAGGAAATCAATATCTTTGTCATAGTATCCTTTCAATGACTAAGGTGATTCCACAAGATTGATATCAGCACTGGCCAGTGCAAAAATAAAATATTTTTCATCCTTGTTCTCAATGAAGTGAAGAACCAATTTGGTTCCTGTTGTTTGGTTCCCAGTGTTTCATTACTGAATGAATTGGTGTTATTGAGCAAATTTGTTGAATAGGTGTATGGTGACTGCTGACTCAATCCTTTTCACTCAATGATGCGAGACTTGACTAGACTTGCACAAACTCGACAATAATTAATCAACTGCTCACGGAGCATTGATTAGAGATGCACACTGCAGTTGGCAACCATTTTTGATACCATACCTAGGGAGCAATTGGGGGTTAGATGCCTCCGTTTTGGGTAACAATTTCATGATGTGCATGACAAGAAAAATTGGACCAAAGTCCTTAAGGGTTCTCAGACACTGGTTTGGCACCAGAACCAAAGGTTTTCTGATTTTACTCAGTACAATGATAGAGAACAGACATGCAAAATGTGTACTATGTGTACTTGTCTGGTTGATGCTTCCAGGGATCGAATCACAATAGTAAAAAGAGGTAGTAAAGAAAGAAAACTGATCAAATGCCAGCTTAAAAATCAGCTGGAAAAAAAAATATTCAGCTCACTAACCTTTGGTTCCTGCCAGATGAAAATGTCATTAGTGTTCTGAATAGTGAGAACAGAATGAGCCATGCACTGATCTTTGAGGTACCCCATGGTTAGCTGATGTTATCTCCTCTTCTGTAAAATAAGTTGGACCTATCCTAAAACCTACCTAAAAGTGTGGTTCCTGTTATGATGAGTTTATAGACAGTGTACAGAAGGGTCTGGTGTTTAAAAGGCAGCAGGCCTTCCAAAATAATAAAGAAGTGGAGACAGGTCACTTGGATGCCATTAAATTTACCTCACTTCTAACTTTTGACTACTAAATGTTTTTGAGGTAAAAACTAGTGCTACCACATTTAGCTGCTTTCTATTCTCTGCAGGCCAGTGAGGGAAACCAGAGCACCTGTTGATTTGACACAGATGTGCAAGTTCTCCTCACAGACAAAGGGAAAACATACAACTCCTCACAGAAAGATTTCCTAGCTCAGCTGGTTTCTGAACCATTTCTTGTGTGGGGCGAAAGTTTTACCCAATAAACCACTGTGCTACACCAATTTTATAAACTGCAAAGTGTAAGACCACATTAGCCATCCCATACACATGTCCTAACAAACTGCTCTTTTGTTTCTGTGTCTGCAGATACACAAAGCTGAAAACTGCCACCAACATCTACATCTTCAATTTGGCACTGGCAGATGCTCTGGCCACTAGTACACTTCCATTCCAGAGCGCCAAGTATCTAATGAACACCTGGCCTTTTGGTGAGCTTCTATGTAAAATCATCATAGCTATTGACTACTATAACATGTTTACCAGTATCTTCACCCTAACTATGATGAGTGTGGACCGTTACATTGCCGTGTGCCACCCTGTGAGAGCACTGGAGTTCCGTACCCCAATCAAGGCCAAAATCATCAATGTGTGCATCTGGATTCTCTCCTCTGCCGTTGGAGTGCCAATCATGATAATGGCAGTTACCAGAGTGACAAATCAAGGTGGGTACATATTTAAGAGTAAGATTTTTAGAAAGCAAGTTGTATTTGTTGGAAGATGTGTCTTGATAAAATCAAGCAATTAAAAGTTAACCTTCTTTAAAATCTAATTAGAATTCTGATTCTGATTCTAGAACCATTTCAATTTATTCCATAACAGGTGCAACTGTCTGCATGCTGAAGTTCCCTGATCCAGACTGGTACTGGGATACAGTGACAAAGATTTGTGTGTTTATCTTTGCATTTGTGGTACCAGTGCTAGTCATCACAATCTGCTATGGTCTAATGATCCTACGTTTGAGAAGTGTCCGTCTTCTCTCAGGCTCTAAGCAGAAGGACAGAAACATGCGTAGAATCACTCGAATGGTCTTGGTGGTTGTAGCTGCCTTCATTATCTGCTGGACACCTATCCACATCTTCATCATTGTGAAAACACTTGTAGACATCAACCAGAAGAACCCATTTGTGATTGCCAGCTGGCACCTGTGTATTGCACTCGGCTATACCAACAGCA
The DNA here is from genome assembly GCF_963082965.1 of Carassius carassius. Classification (NCBI taxonomy): domain Eukaryota; kingdom Metazoa; phylum Chordata; class Actinopteri; order Cypriniformes; family Cyprinidae; genus Carassius; species Carassius carassius. The sequence goes on from NC_081762.1 coordinate 27,526,966, forward strand.
GCCTCAATCCTGTCCTCTATGCTTTCCTGGATGAGAATTTCAAGAGATGCTTCCGAGACTTCTGCCTACCCTTCCGAACCAGAGCTGACCAGAATAGCCTTAGCCAAGCAAGGAATGCCACAAGGGAGCCAGTGTCAGTTTGTGCACCTTCGGAGACAGGAAAGAAGCCAGTATGACTAGGCCTGGAGAGGATCCCACGGGGGTCCCAGACTAGAAGAGTCCAGCAGGACCTGCAATCTGAGGTCACTCAAATCTCCACTACTGAATTCTAGGAAATAAATGGAAGAGCCACTTCCTACATTTTGAAAAGCATACTCAACACTGTCTCAAGTTGTGCATATTCAGAAGATAACCAGAGAAACTGAGTTAAGCAGCTCCTCTCCTGCACCTTTTTTTTTGCACTTTATATCTTTCAAAAGAAATGCTAACACAGTGATGAGCCTCTTCTGAGCCCAATGTCCAAAACAGGGTAAACGATCAGACTTTCGAGGTCCAGTCGATTTTCAGGGTCTGAAATCTTACTGGTTTTGAGGACCAAAAATCTGAATGAAGGACCATTCACAGAAAGTCTGCAAACAATGGATGAAATCCGAAAATGAAATTCGAGACAGGCTACGATAGCAAATCGTGAAGATGGGTTCCATTTGGAGGGAACTGCCTCAAAAAAAAAAAAACAAAAAAAAGTATTTTCAGCAGTTTATATATTTCATTTCTTCTATCTCTCAGATATTGGACTGGTAGAGGACAAGCTGTGGGTAAATAGAAAAACTCAAACAAACATGGGAAACAAATGTAAAAACTCTGATGGTAAAATATGTCTTGCTACAGAACAGATTGCTGTCTGATTGGAGAAATGTGAAGAAAGGTGATATTTTATGACATACAGACCAGAGAGTATATGGTTTGAACCATAATTTAGTGGAAGAAAAAAATAATAATATAGAAAAATTCATATTGATGGATTATTTGCCATTATTGCTGAAGACAGGCTCATGATACCAAACTCTGAATCAACTGTGGCTTCCTCTCAAACTTACTCCATTACTGTAGCCCTTGAACAAACTTATTTTCTAATGTTGTCGTTCTTTGTTCAGTTACAGTGAAGGGGTGTACAAACAGACTGAAATCCACCATTTCAAGGACATTCCCAATAAGGTATACTTAAAACAGAAAGCAAATCCTACTGAAGAAACACAAATTATCATTTAAGAGTGTTGGAATAATGATCCATTAAAGGGGTCATATGATTTTGCTACAAAAAACAGTATTTTGTGCATTTGTTGTAATGAAATGTGTTTATGCGGTTTAAGGTTGACAAAATATAGTATTATTTTCCACATACTGCACATTATTGTTTCTTTATGCCCCACATTTCTGAAACGTGTAAGTTTTTACAAAGCTCATCGGTCTAAAAAAACATTACAAACAAGGCATTTGTAGCATCAAGTGGGGACATAATTACGGATTATAATGACTTATACTGTCTTTTTATGCATTGCATTCCATTGTTCTGCATAAACATAAAACCATGTCTGCATTTGTGATGAGAGAAACAACTAACAACAAGTGCTACTTTACACTCGCGTTTGAAACATCAGTGGCAAATTATTTAAATATTTAAACGTACTTACAGACTGTGAGTCAGAACAGCCGGCATTGTAGTCTACTCTCCCAGGATCAGGAAACAGTCCTCCATAAAATGCACTGTACACATCTGAATATTTGGGTTGAACTATTCTGGAATAGTGTTGTTCCTTACAACTTAACCACTGATTTCTAATTGTGTCCTCTTTTGGAAGGCCAAAAAGTAGTTTCACTTTCACATCGAAACACTGCGTCTCCACCACATGGTGGCTGCAATGTTACGCCAGCAATGTTACGCCTTTTTTCTTTGCGTGAACATATGGGTGGTGAAAATCTTCCCACATTCTAACGTAGACATGTGGGGGCATGTTTAAATGAGGCCTTTTAGGAGGGCGTGGACCAGTCTTAATTTTTATAAAGAATATCTCTTTGGGTTTAAGACTTTAGTCTTTGCAACTTTAGAGATCTTATTTATTCACGAACAGCTTGTAACACTCCAAAGAGAAAGGAAAACTTGAAATCACATCATATGACCCCTTTAAATGTCGTATCAAATTGCATAAAAAGTGGCTTGGCTATGCCTTTACAAGAAATATTGATTGGGTCCAGAAGCAAGGTCAAAATTCACAAGAAGCTTTTCTCTGGAGTTCCTTTATACATATATATTGAGATAAATATTATATATACTGACTTTGTGTATTAGTTGAACGTAACATTGCAGTTCTTTGACCCTACAATCATTTCTGAATGTCTTGATTTTGATCTGTAATGAATGCAATTTGATCAGCTTTATATCTTATATTCCTACCAAAACAGCAAGTGTGACATATATATATATATATATATATATATATATATATATATATATATATATATATATATATATATATATATATATCACTGTGCTTTTACAGTCAAGTCAGAAGTGTAGCAAAAGATATGTACATTTTATCCATAGATATGTACATTTTGTTGTTCCATTGTGGTTGGCAGCTCCATTTTGTTACATTCCATTTAAAATCTCTAGAGATGATTTTGCCATTTAAGAGGTGAATTGAACATTCCTCCTAAGTGCTTGGTGAATTTTAATTGCACTATGTCATTTGTGTCAATTAACTGGATTGATTTTGGTCTAACCAAAAATAGCAAAGGCCTACTAGATGACTCACAACACAAGAATAAGTGTTTTGATGCATTGCCTCTGGATATTTTCTAATTGTACTAGCTCACCATGTCAATTGTTTTATTGTTATGATACTGACAAATGTATTTAGCTGTAATTTTGCTGATGATAAGTGATTTTAGTAAACTTGTGTTTGTGTTGCTTTTTAAAGAAATATTTAAAAAGGTGTTTATAAGAAACTACAAGAGAGAAAAACCTGCAAAAATATAATCTGATTTGTACATGGTCAAATTATATACATGGTCTTGTTTAGGCATCAGTTTGTGGCTCCATGATTAACAGAACAGACATCCATGTTTTGTTCTACAACAAGGCTGTTCAACCCGGCTCCTGGAGGGGTGTCCTGCAGAGTTTAGTTCCAACCCTAAATAAACACACCTGACCAAGCTAATCAAAGTATTCAGTTTAGAAATGATGAACAGGTGTGTTGGATAAGGGGTGGAAGTAAACTATGCATACACTGGCCCTCCAAGACCAGACTAGCCCTGTTCTACAACATAATTGTTTTTTATAGTCATATATCTTAAAACAGAGTTCCTCCATTATAAATTTCCATGCTCCATTAACTGTGCTGGGTCCCATGTTCACTTGGCACAATACATTCATTTGGACAACCCTGCAAAATAATCATACACAGACAAAAAAATCAGTAGTAGGTACATTATGATGACATATACCTTTGTAAATAACAAAGAGACATTTAAAAAAGCACCAGGACCGGAATGGATACCGTTATTTTAAAATATTATGCATTAAAGGGACAGGTTACACAAAAATTTTAAACTGCATTTTGTGCAAATTTACATTTTTGGGTGAACTATCCCTTTTTTAAAAACATATGCATGTATAAATCAATGCTAAATGTCTTATTTTGGACTACAAGCTGAAATGCTCTTTACACTCCATGAAACCAATAAGGACTGCACATTCTGTGTTGAAAGAGTTCTGAATTGATGCTGTATTTGAAATCATGGTACCTGCCAGTTATCAGAATATTCAGTCTAATTTCTGGATTTGTTAAGGATTTGATTTAAAGCTTCTACATTTTTGTGGAGTGATCTGTACAGTTATTTTTTTTCCCTTACTTTTTTATTATTTATTATTGATCAAATGTGTCTTAATCCTGTTATCTTTGCTGGTTGTTAATATTTGGCAGAACTGAAGGTATATTTATGTTGTTTGCATATCTAGACCAGTTGTGCTGCAGTGCACATTGTATAATTGTGTCAGTCCACAGGCCATAATTGTAGAATTTCTCATTAGCTTGCACAAGATCTGCTTATGTTGTATAAATCATTGAAAAGAAAAACGGATTATTAAAACAAATAAAAGCATATACTATTGTATCAGTTGACTAATAATTGACAGCAAAGCTTTGTGTGTAAATGTTGACTACGGAAATATATGAACCCCCAGTTGATTGAACATTGCTTACCTGCTTCTGTCTTAGTAAGCCACTATGAATACTTGAGCTCAGTTTTAGATTGTCCATTTACTCTGACTAATAGCCAAGTCTTCAGATCTGAATTCTGGAGTACACCTAGTTGAACTTATTACGTCTTGTACTTTTGGTTGGTTGCATTCATTTTGTAGTGTCAAGCCTCAAAAGCACAGAACATGAAGGCCTTTGTGTAATGACACCATAATGATTTAATTTTTTATTGAGAGGGCCACTTTCTCGTATCACTTTCAAATTGCTGCTAGCTTATTAATTATGCCGTTCCGCCATTTTGTGGAGGACAATCTAAAGGGAATAAGGATATTTTACACAGAGGATTTAGCTGAATGGATTCAAGAAACACTAGAACATTCTCTTTAAGCAACAAGTCTCTTGATAAAGCAATCACAGGTACAACATCATCAGCATCATCCAAATAAATGGGGCATGTTTTGGAAAGAGTAAGCAATGTGCACTCCACATTCTGACAGTAGGCATATATTTCCTCATTCTGTTGAATGACATGCAGTAGAAATCCTAGTTAAGATAAATGAGCTCAACATGCCACCTAATGAACAGTATTAGCAACCTGCAGCTATGTTCATAATCCAGTAACACACGTCTCACTGATCCAAGTGAGGGCAGATCATTAAACAGAATGTAAATGAGACATCCTTATGATGAAATATAGATAATGAAATTCTCAGATTCTTAAAAGTCCACGAACAAAAGAAAAGAAAAAAGCTTGAGGCTGAGTAGGATGCAATAAAAAAGCAGGGATGGCTAGACGAAGACGATAAAAAAAAGGGAATATATCATTAATACAGAGTTGTCATGTATATTTATGCTTATTCTTCTATGTCAGAAAACATATTCAGTAAGCCACTGGTTAAATCCTTTCAGTAAGCCATTGTTCTCCTCAGAAATGAGTACACTACTATAGTGTCAAGTACTGATGCAACACCTTCAATAAAAAAAAAAAATATATATATATATATATATATATATATATATATATATATATATATATATATATATATGTATAATGGTCTATTGATGCTGCATTGAACTTTTTCTCTACCTGCAAATGTCCTGTTAAATATCCTTCACAGAACTGTGACAAGGAAGATACTTTGAAAATCTATCCTGTATAGTGCTACCAGCTACACAGAATTTAAAGTGATGTAGTCAGCCAGTCATTATCACAAAAAAACCCCAAAGTTATTCAAGACCCCGCCCTTGCTTTGCGTAAATAAAAACATATAAAAACCCTAACCCTTGCACAATACTATGTTATAACCAGCTTCATATGAATGACTTTTCTGACATACTAAACGTCCTCGGTAGCTGACATGGTACAACAATGCACTTGTGATGTAAAGTCCTGTTATAGACTTGTAAAAGCAAGCTAAAATGGCATAGTTGCCAAATGTGTTTTTTATATACATACATATACATATATATATAAAATATAAATACATACATACATACAAAAGGGCCAACAAGTGCTAAGCATCTCTCGGGGAACTCCTTCAAGACCATTTCAGGTGACTACCTCTTGAAGCTCATCAAGAGAAAGCCAAGAGTGTGCAAAGCAGTAATCAAAGCAAAAGGTGGCTACTTTGAAGAACCTACAATATGACATATTTTCAGTTGTTTCACACTTTTTTTGTTATGTATATAATTCCATATATAACTCCACATGTGTTAATTCAGAGTTTTGATGCCTTCAGTGTGACTCTACAATTTTCATAGTCATGAAAATAAAGAAAACTCTTTGAATGAGAATATATATATTGTGACGAGTCAGCTGCCTCCTCCCTAATTGTCACCGGCACCCCGTCCTAAATTGCCACCCTTCACGAGGCTCCCGACTGGAGTGGGTGTGTGAGAGGAGGGGCGCTGGAAGAGTCAGGGCTGGCGGCGTGTGATGGGGCACACCTGAAGGAAATGGAGCCGCATCACCGCCGCTGTTTCAAAGCCCAACGCGCCTCTCCTCGGGAGACCGGTCTCTTCCCCGTGCATGCACACTGGTGTCCTCGTGGGTCCAGGAAGGGTGCGGTGAGGGACTCGCACGCCACTGGAGATGTGAGCTGCCGGACCCGCGATCCGGATTGGAACCGCACCTGTTTGCACGGCCGACGGGCCAGGATGCCGGGCCGTCCATCCCCTACCAGCGCCGCGGCCAACGAGAGAGATGCGGCCGCTAGAGGAAGCCGCCGCCCCTCGCGCCCCGGACCAAGGAGGGGAGCGCGTGCGGCCGCCGGACTCCGCCCCTTACCTGGACCCTTCCTCCACGAACACTGCCCGACCCACACGAACCCCGCAGCACGACGAGGACACCAGATTCCCTGTTGCTTTCAAGTAGGTATCGCTGCAACCCGGAGACCTCCAAGTGGGAGGAGCTTTTGCCGCAAGTGGGCTGGACTTCACGGAAACCTCCAAGTGGGAGGAACTTTTGCCGCTAGTGGGCGGGACTTTACAAATGGGCGGAGTTTAAGCGGAAATTTCACATTGCGTCATTGCCGGGGTGCGCGCGAATGAGGATGGCATAAAGTAGCGATACTAATGAAAAACAGATTTATTGTTTTTCATTGTAGTTTAAATTTTATTAACAAGAGGTTGTTATATAATTTTGTGACAACTGCAAACATCAAATATATTAAATTATATTAATTTTATAATATATCAGTATCAAGAAAATGAATGAGTAATTTAGAGCAGTGGTTCCCAAACTTTTCCATTCCACGACCCACCTAGACAAGTGTAATATATTTCACGACCCACCAAAATATTAAAAAAAAAAAAAAAACAACGAGTGAAATTACTTTAAACCTAATCTTACTTAAAATTTTTATGACAGAAATTAAGTATTTAAGAAAAATAACCATTTTATTTTAGAGTACAACTGAAAATTTCACTACAAATTTACAAGTTTTAATTTTTGTTTACTGGCGTTAAAATATGTAGTGTCCATAAAAACGTGAAGCAGGCTCACTCCAGTGAAGTGTGATCTGCGCTGCTGTGTTTTGTTGCATTCATGATCCTTCCGTGTGTGTCGGCGAGAACGGAGCACAATCCAACACTTTTTTAGAAAAGCATAAGAAGCAAAGCAGAACTATCTAAAACAGTTTGGAGATTAAAATAATTGTGAAATAGGTAAAAAAAGACCGATTGAACCTTTTAATGACATTGCTCTGAGACCTTCAAAACACGCAACGCACACGGACTTAATTGCAATTTGAAAATCACACTAAGGATATTGCAGTTCATTATTAATGTTGGTGGGCTATATCGTTGTGATGAGTGGGTTCCCAGTTCCCGCCTCCTTCTTCCTGTGATTGTGAAGATTTTAATGTTTTACACTGGTGCCGAAGCCAGGGAGGAAGGAGGGGCGCGCTGCCGAAGATCCTTCGCCGCTGGGGTGAATCCGCAGTGCCATCGAGCAGGGCGAAGGAGTCTGCCGCCGAGGGTGCTCGATGTGGTGGGCTGGAGTGAGTTGCCGGGGGGGGGGGGCGAACTCACTCCAGCCCACCGCCTCGATGACTCCTTCGTGGAAAGAGGTGGGAACCGGCGGACAATCAAACAAAGTTTTAATAACCAAATAAACACAAAACAGCGCGACAGCCCCTCTCGGATGACTGCCGTGCACAAATAAAAAACAAACACAAAATAAAACCCAGGCCTGGTCCTCTCTCGTCCTTCACTGTCATCGCTCCTCTTTTGTATCTTTCCGATCTCCTCCGTGGTTCTTGAGACCGGTGAGTGTTGCTCATTTCCCAATCACTCCACCGGCCTAGCTCTGTTCCCATGGCACTAGGCCCCGCCCCACTCGTCACATTCGTGCAGCCCTAGACTGAACTGTGTTAGTGTCTGTGTGTCATTGAAACGCAAAATTAGCTGCAGCCAAGTGACTTTGTGCGACCCACCTTGTTCCATTCCGTGACCCACGAGTGGGTCGCGACCCACAGTTTGAAAACCCCTGATTTAGAGCAATAAAATGTTTACTGTATTTCAAGTTTTATTTGATATATGACATGCACAAAGCAGTCAAATGTAGGTCTGGCATACTCTTTTTAGACTGTGCAAAAAAATAAGAGAAAATTAAATACAAATAATGAAACAACAGGAAAAAAATAAAAAAAAATTTTGGGAGATAATTAAATACAAAAAATGAAATATACACAATATACTGTATTAAACTACTACACCAATGATTTGTAGAGATGCTACACAGATGATGTGCAGAGATGTAAACAATGTGCAGTGAGGATGAGTTGCATAGTTAGGTTGTCAAAAAAGTGCAGTGTGCAGAGAGTTATTGGGTAGCCCTAAACAACCAGTCTATAAAGTGCAGTGTGTTTAATGTCCATGTTTAGTAGTCTGATAACATGAGGGAAGAAACTCCTCCTGAGCCTCTCCGTCTTTGCCATCAGACTGCAGAAGCGTCTGCCTGACTGTAGCAGATGAAACAGTGGATTTCCAGGCTGGGTGAGGTCTTTAAGGATCTTAACAGTCCTAGATTTACATCTCCTGGTGTGGATGTCTTGCAGAGAGAGGAGAGATGTTCTGGAGATGTGCTCAGCTACTCTTTACAGGGCATCTGGAGGTATCTGAAGCTGCTCACTCTCTCCACTGGGGTCCCGTTGATGATGATTGGGGTAGATCCACTGCTGCCTCAAATAGAAAAGAGTTATTGTAAAATATTATTACAATTTACAATATGACTGTTTCTACTGCATTTCTGAACAAATAAATGAAGGCCTGGTGAGCATCAGACTTCAAAACCATTCAAAACCCCAAACTATCCTGTAGAACAGATATTTAAGGAACCTGAGGTTTTAACCTGCTTGATTTTTATCAGCATTGGAACACTTTGCTGCTGCTTTCACGCCAAGGCTATGGATTATATTTTTACTGGAATGAAGTGTCATTAGTCACTAAACATTCAGTCCAATGACATCCTAAAATAATTCACTGTTGACAAGTTAACATTAACTAAAGTACAATGCACATTTATGTGAGACGCCCACAGAATGTAATGTCATTTACATTCCATCATTTGTCATTTAGGACAGTCTCTGACCATACCCCTGGAGCAATTTTAGGGACAAGCACTGTTGCAAATGTCCACCTTTAAAGTATGAACATAATTTATCCATACAAAGACCCACACACACACACACACACACACATTAGTCTAAAATCTTCAGAAAAAATAAATTACACATCTTGATGCATAGAAAAAAAAGCTTACAGGAAAGTGATCCTTTGTGTTTGCAGAGAGAGGCGGTAACCAGGTCACTGAAATGTAACTTTTGGCCACCCAGACTTGAACTTTCTGTAACACAAAGTTTACACATAATGTTTTTGTTTGTTTGTGTTTCCTACAATGACAAAATTAATTCTACACCTTATACTGTTGATATGTAATGCATGGTAGTGGACACTGCAGTTATCCTCATATATCCACTGTTATGATTATTAAATAGAAAAATGAATTTGGTAATTAAACCAAATGTTTCAATTGCATTACATTATTTGGATTAACGTTACACGTAAAAATAGATAACATTTTAAAAAATATACAGTAACAGCAGGTTTTTGAAGTTAGGAGTTGTAACTAAGACTCATTCTTATGGAACACTGTACTAAATCTATTAATAGTTATTGATCGCTTAAATATCAGTGCAGTTATAATACATAGGCCTAACTTACATATTTTACGTAACGTTAGTCACAATACCTGCTTATGGTCTTCAGTTTCCGTAATCTGCAGCGTAAATCCTATATATGTATTGCAGAAATATTTAGCACAAAAGGGTAACAGACACAATAAAGATGTAATTTATCTGTGCTGCTAATGCTGTCTTAACATGCTCTCGGAATAATCGTAAATATGAGTTTTGAAGGTCAAATTCAACATGATTGTCCTCCCATTTTCTAACTTGGATGCAATGAGCTTGTAATAATGATTTAACTAGCCTACGTCAAGACTAAAACATCAACCGCCAAGATACTGCACTTTTTCACAACTTGTAATACGTTGTACAAGTCTAAACTTACCCCTTCAAACTCCTCTTTCTTGACGCTGAAAAGCCTATGGAAGTTGACGTCTTCTTTTCTTTTTTTTTTTTCTTTTTGGCGGTGGGGGGGGGGGATTCGCAGCGTGCATTAACCCCATGATATTAAATAAACCAATCAAAAGACTCTGGAGGTTTGTACAGCCCACTTGGAGCTGAAGTCCCACCCATTTGGAGGTGACCCGCCCATTTGGAGCTGGCTCCGACCTCCGTTTATACCCATCTCGTTGCTTTGGACACTCTTCCCCTTTGGCCCCCTTTGATCCCTTGTTTCATTTGATTTCTGTTAATAAAAGCCTCTCCGAGGCCTGACGCCACGCCCACTGTGTCTGTCTTGTGCTCCTCCCGTGACTATATATATATATATATATATATATATATATATATATGGCTGGGCAATTTAACACGTTATCATCACGTTAATGCATTAATTGATTAACACCTATAATTATTTTATCGCGCCGCAAGGATCGGCTGCTACCTGTCAAAAGCAAATCACTCTGGTTAGAACATTTGTCCATCTTTTATGGGCGCTGCAGCCGCCTTACATTCACATGTGCCATCAAAGTGCTGCTAGAGCAAAACAAGACCATCCGCCTAGGTCAAGACACACTTTATTCTCATTGGTCAGATTCTGCGATGACAAGCACATCATGTTGCGTGCTTATTCTAACAATTCAATTCCAATAATTCTCACACATCTGGGTTTTCATAACAGTAAAAGCATTTTTAGTGAAGTCATACTGTTATATTGAACCACGTTTATCAATAAAACACTGAAAAAAACACATATACCCCCATTTTATTGGCATTTAAATAGTATATGTTAATGTTGAACTTAATTCATGAACAGCTATATTAAGCAGTATAGATATGCTGGTATTCGGTAATGCGATATATCACAGTTATCGTGGGCATCTTTAAATACCGTGAATAATTATATATTACAAATTATTCTGAATGTAAATGTAAACAATGATGTAAACGAGCACACGGGGGAACACGTGAGAGACGCGCTGAATGAAAGCACATTCACTCTCTGACAGCAGATGGCGCTAAACTGCAGAAAATGCAGCCCTTACCCTGGAAACCCCTTGAATAAAGCAGCTGCACTACTTTCTAAAATATATATATTTTTAATAGATTTAAATATCCATTCAGATTTTTGGATTTGCTATAATGTTCATCACAGCGCCAAATTCTTAAATATTTAGACTTAATAGGCTATTCATTAAAAAAAAAAAAAAAATTAAATAATTAATTAATTTTAACTACAACATGACCTAGATATTGTTTGAAAGTGTTTTGATTCTTTATTGTTCATTCACACTTTACATTAGGGCTTCATTAGTTATCATAAGTTAATTCATTAGTTATCATAAACTGCCAATGAAAAAGTCTTTTGAACATTCATTAATCTTAGCTACTCCAATATTTAATAACATGTTGTTTAAATCAAAAGTTGCAACTGTGTTATTCAATGAGCGAACATGAACTAAGACTTATTTTTTAACAAAGATTAATAACTTCTGTAGCAAATGTAGCTATTGCTCATTGTGAAAGTTAATGGTTAACTAACAGATCTTACTGTAAAGTGAAACCTATTAGTCTTTATAGTTATTTTGCGCTTTAATCTGTGAAAAACGTTCAACTTGATATATTTTTTCCGTATTATTTTACTGTATTACATTTTTTTCTAAGAAAAAAGTTATTTAAGCTGTTATACTGTATTATGACAACTTTTTTGCAACTAAATTTCAATATCGTGTTAATACCGTATACCGTGATAAAAGCATTAGCAATTAACCACAACATGAAAATTTGATACCGGCGTATCACTAAAGCAGTATATAAAAAGTGTTTCTGTTGCTCATGAAAACATTTCTGAAACTGTCTGTGTATTTGACAAATATTGCATTTAATTCACTTAATCTGTGATAGAGTATGCAAACACTGCGAGAGCATCATTACCAGGAGCAGAAAGTGTCCGACATGACTCTTAATACTGCCCCATCTGCAAGCGGCTACTCTCGCCAGTCAGTTTTTTTTTAATTTAACCTTTATTTAACCAGAAAAAGCTCTCTGAGATTAAAAATCTCTTTCACAGGAGTGTCCTGGCCAAAATGTGCAGTAGTACAATCAATTACATCACAGATAAACATCACACAAACAGATTAAAAACACTTAAAAGCAGTTGCATATAGTTAGATCAACTTCCATTTGCCGGATAACTGATTTGAAATGGTCTAGAGTCAGCAGATTTTCTAATTTTAATTTAGATTGGAGGAAATTCCAATCAAACGGCGCTGCATACATAAAAGACTTCTTAGTTCAGTTCGAGTAAAAGGAACAGAAAAAGTATAAAAGTTTTGCGAACTAAGAAAATAATTCTTGATAATTTTCTGTTGCATAAAACAACAAAGATAAGAAGGCAACAACCCCAAGATGGCTTTGTAAATAATTAAGTACCAGTGCATTTTTCTTCTGGTAGACAGAGAAGGCCAACCTACTCTGTGGTACAAGGTGCAATGATGAGTTGAAGATTTACAATTTGATATAAACCTTAGAGCACCATGATAAACGGCATCTAAGGAAGAAAGAAGATAAGAAGGTGCAAACTGATATACAACATCACCGTAATCAAGGACAGGGAGAAAAGTAGCAGAGACTAATTTCTTTTTTACATTAAAAGAGAAGCAAAACTTGTTCCTGAAATAAAACCCAAGCTTGATTTTCAGTTTATTCTTCAGTTGAGTGATATGAGAGCTAAAAGATAGGGCATCATCAACAATGAAGAGATACTAAATTAATTTCAAGTTTTTTTGATTTGGAAAATAACATATACTTGGTTTTATCAGTATTCAGAACAAGTTTTAAACTGTGAAGCCTTAACTGAATAATATTAAAGGCTGACTGGAGCTTAGACAAGGCTTGCTGTCCAGAGGAAGCGCTGCTATACACGACAGAATCATCGGCATAAAAATGAAGGTTGGCATCCTGAATGTCATAATCAAGGCTATTTATATAAATGGTGAATAAAAGGGGCCCCAGCACCGATCCTTGGGGAACACCTTTGGAAATCTCTAATGAATCAGATTGTTTACCTTCGGCTTGAACACACTGGGTTCTTCCACTCAGATAGTTTTTAAACCAAGGAATAACGTGACTTGAAAAACCAACAACCTTCAGTCTGTGCAGCAATATTCCATGATCCACTGTATCGAAAGCCTTTGATAAATCAATAAAAAGCGAGGCACAAAATTCACCATTATCCATTGACCCTACAATATCATTTAAAACTTTCAAAATAGCCGTTGTAGTACTGTGTTTTTTGCGGAACCCAGATTGATTGATAGACAACACTCTGTTTGCATTCAAATAGAATGTCAACTGTTCACTAATAAGCCTTTCTAATATCTTTGATAAAACTCAGAGCTTTGAGATTGGTCTGTAATTATTCATTATAGTGGGATCCCCCCCTTTTAATAAAGGAACAACAAATGCTGATTTCCAAATTTCTGGAATAACACCAGTATTTAAAGAAAGATTAAAAATATAAGTTAAAGCAGATATAATATAATCTGCTGCTAGTTTCAGATACACAGGCTCCACACAATCAGGACCTGAGGATTTGTTTATGTCAAGTGCTTTATAAACGTCAGTGCTCTTAATTTGTTTAAATCTAAACTCTTCCTTTTCTAGATGACTTTCTATATTAATAAAATCAGAATCAGAGCCTGTAAAATTTAGTGATTCAAATAGAAACCCAGAGGCAACAAAATGCTTATTAAAGCAATTGAGCATATGTTCTTTATCTGATATGCTAGTGGAATCCATTTTTATACATGAGGGAAAGCTAGACTTGTTTTTACTACCTGATATCAGTTTTATATTCTGCCAAAATTTCTTGGGATTATTTGAGTTAATAATAGTATTTTCAATAAAATAATCAGCCTTGGCTTTTCTAATAGCGACCGTGCATTTATTCCGGAGCTGCCTAAAACGGATCCAATCAAAGCCAACATCAGATTGTCTAGCTTTTGCCCAAGCAACATCCCGCTCACGAATTTGAACAGAAAGGGCTTCAGAAAACCAGGGATTATCCCTACCTTTAACAAGGAATTTTTTAAAAGGTGCATGCCTGTTGATGATTGATAAGAATCCATCATAAAAGTATTTCCAGGCAGACTCAACATCGGGAATAAGAAAAATCCTGTCCCAATCATAGCGTGCTACATCAAAAAGAAAGGCTTGTTCATTAAAGTGTCGTGTACATCGTCTAGTGATAATACGTGGTTTATGCTTGGGTAATTTGGTATCTCTGACTATGGCTACGACGCAGTGATCACTAACATCATTAGCATATACAGAGGCCAAAGAGTACTTATGAGGCAAATTGCTAAAAATAAGATCAATTAATATGGACTTTTTGTAATCCTTCAAGTTTGGTCTAGTAGGTGTCTCAACTAGCTGAAAGAGATTTAAAGAGTCACAAATTGCTTTGAAACAATCAGATACTGATTGTAGCCAGCTCACATTAAAATCACAGAGAAGAACAAGCTCCTTGTAGTTCAAAGAAGTCACTGAGTGCATCAGAGAGGAAATGGCATCAGTACTAGCTGATGGGGGTCTGTAGCAACCAACTACAGTAAGAGGTAAAGTCTTGGAAACGATAAGATTTAAAGCTAATAATTCATACTTTTAAACTACTGACTCAGAGAGCAACACAGTAACTTCTAAACTGTCCTTAACATAAATTGCTACCCCCCCCCCCCCCCTCCCCTTTTTGGTCTATCAGTCCTATAAACAGTATAACCATCAATATCTATGGCATTATCTAAAACTGTTTTTTTAAGCCATGTTTCGGATATTACTATAACATCAGCACTGGTATTTTTTGCCCAGATACGCACCAAGTCCAACTTAGGAAGTAGGCTTCTCACATTCATATGAATAAAACCTAGTCCTGATCTAGATTTAAAATCAGCAGGAACTTTAAACGTTAGGGAAGTGTCATTAAAAGGACCAGGATTTGGTAATACATTTCCTGATATCAGTAACATAAGAACTATAATACTTTGACTCCTTACTGTTTCACTTACATTTCCAACAGAAAAATTCAAACAAGTGGAACAGTTGAAGATAGAGTCCTCGTACACAAAGTTTGAAAGCAGTGACTTCAAACGGCAGTCCGAGAGAACGTTAAAGTTTGTATATATACCAATCCCCGTCCAATTTGTCCATTTTAAAGTTAAAAAAATATCGTTATATGACGAAAAGTCTGAGTCATACCTGTAGCCACACAGTGGCTGGCTAGTGTGGTGCATCTCGAACGAGCCTATTGTCTTCCATCGAGTAATGTCCCTGTACCTCTGTTGGTAAACTCTTGTTTTCGTCTGTTAAGTCTGTTCATGTCAAGTCAAGTCTTTATTTGAATATCTTTTGGATTTTGGGTTCTTAATCGCTCGCTTCAAGTGGACTCATTAGAGGGGAATAAAGATAAATGTATTACCGTATGACTTTCGAAAACCCTCCACCTAAAAGGATTTTTACCACTGCACCAAAATGTATTACTGATACCAAAACCTCACAGATTGCATAATCTTCAAAATCAAAGCAAATATAGCAAATCTTGGCTGGTTCAACCAATTGTTTACTTGCTTCCTTGCGATGTATTTATAGTGGCATATAGCCAACATGGCGATGAAGTACATCTGAAGTACATAATTTCAGAAAATCCACTACCAAGGCATTCACTGAGACAAACCTGGGCCTGTATGAATAAAACTTCTCAGAAATTCTCTTAAGAATAGTCCTAAGCCTCAAATTCTTAGTAAAAAGTTAGACTTTTCTAAGAGTAGGAGACTTTCAAAATGAAGCTAAAAGCAACTTTCAGTAAAGTCCAAAACTGATTCTTAAGTGTTGACTGAGAAGGCACTGAAGTGTGGTGTATGGTTTATCTGTCAGTTGGAAAGTCAATAAACTGTCATATATTAGTGGCCATAAGTGATGTCTGGCCGAGGAAATTTGACAACTTCATAAAAAAACATAATTAAATTTTTTTTTAAATTAATAATAATAAGATTTTGTAAGCAAATTGCATGGTTGCTTAGAGTCAGTTTTATTTGTGATAATAATGCGATGAAATATGCCATAATTTTTGGCCATGCTGTCATACAAAGAAATTATGAACACATGCAAAAACAAGAGGACCAATGAAATATTAATAACTTATGCTGTAGTCAGTGTGACAATTTAGTGATTTTCACACCATATTTCATGACTTCCTCACCCCTTTAGTGACTTTTTTTTTCAAAAGCCTAACAACAAAATCTATTTCTTGGACAAACCTTATCTACATGACGTCATAAAGGTGAGTTCATTGATCTATATAAATATAAATGAATGACCAGTTTTAGTTACTTTCAATTGAAAGCAGTTGGCAACACTGGTCAGCGATTTTTTATTTTTTTAAATAATAATAATAATAAAGAAAATCCACACATCACTTTTGGCCACTGTTGTGTTTGTTGGGGTTAGCGCCACAAGACCCTGCTTTCTGTGCCATCACCGGTGCACTGCTGCATTTTTAACATTTTCCAGCAAAAATAAATAAATAAAAGGAATTTATAATGATTACTACTTTCATTTCTGCACTTAGAGTATTGACTTGTAGAGTGGAAGATGTTATTAAATGTATTACTTTGTCAATATATTCAATTTGTTTTTGTAACTGACAATCAAGTTTGTTTCATTTTATCAACTCCATATCATCATATAACTCCAATATGTCACATCTGTTTGTCTCCTCTTTGCTGCCATCTTGTTACTCCTAGGTTAGGAGAACTCTCCAGCTCTCCTAAATAATTTAGAGTCTTAACACAGAAACCTGTATGAATCACTCTTATTCTTAATTATAGGAATAAAAGTAAAAATATGTCATTATAATTTTGACACACTTAAGACTAAAATGTTACTCTGAGTGGCTTTATACATATACGCCCCCTGTACGGTTCATTCCCTCGACCATCAAGCCCTTTTAGTGATGCTGCATGCTCCATTAAGTGTTTTTTTCTCCCAAGGTCCACACAGACCCTACCAGCCTATTACATGACTATTACATTAAGACCACTATATTCAGAGCTTCAGTACACAAATATTGAATAACTGATTTGCCATTGTGTGCTGAAAATCGTTTTTGCTCTAAGAGCATTTGCAGTAAGCATATAATATTGCATGTACTGTAGGAAGTATTGGATATGGCACTTATGTTGTTGGATGCGCTGGAGCTGAAGTGCGTAATAATTATTTTGATTGCATATTGATATACACAAAAATTACACAACATATTTTGGTGTTACTATGTAAGCGTGGATATTTTGGAAGGCCCTAAAGGCTCTAACAAGAGGGCTTTTTGGTTATGAAAACCTGTTTGTATTTACCTCTATATTGATTTTTTTCTGCTCCCCTTCTTTGTGTCGCTTCCTGCCTTGTGTCCCTGATAATTTTCTTTTTTCACTCCTTTTTTAGAAAATGATACTTTAAGAGCACATAAATGGCAAAACTATTCTAACTGTGTGCACCATGCATAATCAATGTGTTATGATGATGTATGTAGCACTGTGCACTCTTTGTTTTATTGTGATTTACAATGGAAAGTAGTAGTAAACAAGAAAATTTACTACAGCATTGCGTACAGTATATCCTATTTATTTCTGATGCAGATGATCTCTCCAGGCTCTAACATATCTAACATATTATGATATAATTGGATATAATTAAATTACTGGCTGGTGTTCTGTTGCATGAGAATGCACCGCTCCTCATTTGAGTGGCTTCTTCATTCTTCATCCCTGGACACATATGACACATATTAGTCTGTTCGCTATGTAACCTAGAGACACACTCCTCTACACTTGTGTGCTGTCTGCAGAGCTGGGAAGACCAGGCTTCACCATGGTAACAAAAATGTACTGAGGAAGACCTGTGCACTGTAAGATAAACAGTGTGACATGATTGTATTAAAATGTTGTTTTGCATAACAAAACAAA
The DNA here is from genome assembly GCF_963082965.1 of Carassius carassius. Classification (NCBI taxonomy): domain Eukaryota; kingdom Metazoa; phylum Chordata; class Actinopteri; order Cypriniformes; family Cyprinidae; genus Carassius; species Carassius carassius. The sequence goes on from NC_081762.1 coordinate 27,545,305, forward strand.
CGGATCTTTTGTGTGTGTGTGTGTGTGTGTGTGTGTGTGTGTGTACGCACATTTTTTTATGTATTTTATTTATTATAATATAATATATTTACAGGTCATGACCCAGAAAGGGTTTAAATTAGTCCAACATGACATGTTGTCATATCTTATTTTTCACTGATGTCAATTTTATTTTATTCTAACATTATTTTAATCTGATGAACGATCAGTACTAAAATTATGTAAACTGTCAGAAATTATTTGCTTAAAGGGATGATTTTACCCCCATGTCATTCCAAACCCGTAAAAGCTTCATTCGTCTTCGAAACACAATTTAAGATACTTTGGATGACTGGGAGGTGTGTGACTGTCCCATAGACTGTCAAGTAAGTTACACTGTCAAAGTCCAGAAAAGTATGAAAAGCATCGTCAGAGAAGTCCATCTGCCATCAGTGGATCAATGGTAACGTTATGAAGCGACAAGAATACTGTTTGTAGATGAAGAAAACAAAAATAATGACTTCATTTAACAACTCTTTTGTCAACAGTGTCTCTCCACATCACTCAAATTGCCAACGTTTAAAAATATATATATATATATTGTAAACTGCATTTATACACAAACTGCCCATCAGCTGCATTTTCTGACACTTTTTCTCCTCCAGGTCAGCTGTTTGGACACTTTCTTCTTTTTACTTGATCACTTTAGGTGACAAATATACTTAATTCAGGTTCTTTTAGAGTCTCATTTTTGAGTGGACGATCCATCATCACATGACACAATACCGCCTGCGCTCCCTATATGCAGAGTACACAGTTTGCGTAGGGCACCAACCCCCAGGGGGCGCCATCCCAGTTGCTCAACAAAATGATTTAATTTTAAGATATCCGTATACGGAAATAATCATGTAAACATGAACATACATACATAATTATAAAAAATTTGTTTTACGGTGAAGACAGTAGACAGGCGAAGCACACGTGACGTGCCATTTATTTATTTATTGTAACTACATATTAACCATGGCTTTGATGCCTACGCTTCAAATAATAATTTACGAAGTATTCAGATAATATGTTTGAGGTAATAAAAACAGACCTAAGCGAACAACAAGCTTTAAAATGCCATAAAATGCATTATATAAAAACAATGAGGCAATAATGATTGGTTAATTAATAATAATCATATGGTTTCATTGAAAAACACTGTTAAAATACATAATGTAATACAGAATAAACTATTTATGTATATTACATAGGCTATTATTACAAATGACTGCAAAGGGTACCAAAGGCCTGTTACAGGATAATCAAATCCTTGTTTAATATTGAACAAAAATTTAAATTTAAATATCTACTTAATCTTACATTTTTGGCCACCTTTTTGCGATAGAAATGCTAGCCTCTGTAATTTCTTCAACAAAAACGTGGATATCACAACCCTTACAAAAACTAATCATTGGTTTTATTGAAGTATAATTGTCTTGTTTGTCATTTCTGAATGTTTGAGACTATAAAATCAATCAGACAACTCTATTAGTAAAATCATAGCCATAGGCGACTGTCTGGCTACAGTTGTAATTTGTAAATAATAACATTTAATTGCAATGTAGTTATTTACTTTTATATTTTATTAAAATTCTATTTTTACCTATTTTTTTTTTTTACTTTTTACAATTCTGCTTGGGGCACCCATTTGGCCAGCAGTGGCTCTGACATGACACATGGACACTTTCATGTTACTCTAGTTCAGCGATTCTCAATACCAGACCTTGTGCCCCCTTCTCGGCACATTTTGTATGTTTCTCTTATCATTTCAGATGTTAGTTCTATTCGAATGTAAGTGCCCTGCGAAGTGAACATCACAGGATATTCCACAATGATTCCAGTTCGAAGAGAATGTATATGTTCCATTCAAAGTGCATTGAAGTGTGCGTGAACTTAAATTGTATTTATTTACCAAGATGATGTCACTCTTGTCTGTCTGTGAAGACGTTGCGCAGTGCAAATCCGTGAATGAATGTTCTGGAGTGAAGTAACCTTCAACAAATTTCCCCTGCTAAGGGAGTACAAATCCATCATTAGCCATTTTAACTTTAAAACATCACTTCAAATCTACTTAAAGGCTTCTCGCTTCTTAAAGCAAGAGACAGATAGCAATCTTTCCTTAGAAAGCCACATTTCTAGCATTTGTAAAACTGCATTTTTCCATCTCAAAAATATATCTAAATTACGGCTTATGCTCTCAATGTCAAATGCAGAAATGTTAATCCATGCATTTATGACCTCAAGGATAGATTATTGTAATGCTTTATTGGGTGGTGGTTCTGCACGCTTAGTAAACAAACTACAGCTAGTCCAAAATGCAGCAGCAAGAGTTCTTACTAGAACCAGGAAGTATGACCATATTAGCCCGGTCCTGTTAACACTGCACTGGCTCCCTATCAAACATCGTATAGATTTTAAAATATTGCTTATTACTTATAAAGCCCTGAATGGTTTAGCACCTCAGTATTTGAATGAGCTCCTTACATTATAATCCTCTACGTCCGCTACGTTCTCAAAACTCAGGCAATTTAATAATACCTAGAATATCAAAATCAACTGCGGGCGGCAGATCCTTTTGTTTGGCGCCTAAACTCTGGAATAACCTACCTAACATTGTTCGAGAGGCAGACACACTCTTGCAGTTTAAATCTAGATTAAAGACCCATCACTTTAACCTGGCTTACACATAACATACTAATATGCTTTTAATATCCGAATCCGTTAAAGGATTTTTAGGCTGCATTAATTAGGTAAACCAGAACCAGGAACACTTCACATAACATAATGTACTTGCTACATCATTAGAAGAATGGCATCTACGCTAATATTTGTCTGTTTCTCTCTTGTTCCGAGGTCACCGTAGCCACCAGATCCAGTCTGTGTCCAGATCAGAGGGTCACTGCAGTCACCCGGATCCAGTACGTATCCAGACCAGATGGTGGATCAGCACCTAGAAAGGACCTCTACATCCCTGAAAGACAGCGGAGACCAGGACAACTAGAGCCCCAGATACAGATCCCCTGTAAAGACCTTGTCTGAGAGGACCACCAGGACAAGACCACAGGAAACAGATGATTCTTCTGCACAATCTGACTTTGCTGCAGCCTGGAATTGAACTACTGGTTTCGTCTGGTCAGAGGAGAACTGGCCCCCCAACTGAGCCTGGTTTCTCCCAAGGTTTTTTTCTCCATTCTGTCACCGATGGAGTTTCGGTTCCTTGCCACTGTCGCCTCTGGCTTGCTTAGTTGGGGACACTTCATCTACAGCGATATCGTTGACTTGATTGCAAATAACTGCACAGACACTATTTAAACTTAACAGAGATGACATCACTGAATTCAATGATGAACTCCTTTAACTGTTATTTTGCATTATTGACACTGTTTTCCTAATGAATGTTGTTCAGTTGCTTTGACACAATGTATTTTGTTTAAAGCACTATATAAATAAAGGTGACTGGACTTGGCAGTTGTAACACTCTTTTCTACTTCTCTAAGTTTTTGTGTTTGATAGCTTTTACAACTGTGCTGTGTAGATCACTGAGAAATTATAGTCTTTCACTAATGACAAATTACATGGATAAAAATGTAGTTAATAATGCCTCTATCATATTACACATTTTAGGTAATGTGAGTTGTTTTTGACTACTTTAAGATTACTATAATTGTGTGGCAATTTTTCCCCAAATGCAGAGGCATGGATTCTCAAATTTAAAAATATAAAGAGAGTTTTCCCCATAAATCAAATACTCAATTATGTTTGAATAATGGGAGAGTCTAAAATTATAAATAGGCAATTTTGGCATTACAAAAGGCATTTATCTCTTTAACGTACAAGATATGTTAACAAAAATGCATTTCAAAGAACAGTATTTTACATTGTAAGAAAGAAATTACATTTTTTTTTTTTTTAGCATTTTAACATGTCGGGGGCGGGGGGGGGGGGGCTTTAAAAATATATTAGTAATGTATGGTTAAATGACTCACTGAGTGATAATTCACATTAAAATGTGTTCATAAGGAGTTGATATGCAACACTGAAAAAAAACTAACAAAGATTCCTACAAATCTTCAGGAAATGTAGAGTAAACTAAGTATGTTAAAGCATTATAAGTTTACAGTTACTTAATTTTTGGATTCTGATGTAATCCAGATAACATGTAATTAGTTACTACCCAGCACTGTGCACTCTTTGTTTTATTGTGATTTATAAGGGAAAGTAGTAGTAAACAACAAGAAACTTGACTACTGCATGTACTGTATATCATGTTTATTTCTGATGTAGATGATCTCTTCAGGCTCTAACATATTGTCCATGAATATTTGTGGAAATATTTGGATATAAATCATTATTATATAATTGGATATAATTAAATTACTGGCTGGTGTTCTGTTGCATGAGAATGTACCGCTCCTCATTTGAGTGGCTTCTTCATTCTTCATCCCTGGACACATATGACACATTTTAGTCTGTTCTCTATGTAACCTAAAAACACACTCCTCTACACTTGTGTGCTGTCTGCAGAGCTGGGAAGACCAGGCTTCACCATGGTAACAAAAAAGTACTGAGGAAGACCTGTGCACTGTAAGATTAACAATGTGACATGACACATTTTTTTATTTATTTATTATAATATAATAATATATTTTCACACTCACCAGTCACTTTATTACATACAAATGTTTAATTGCTTGGTAACACAAATTGCTAATCAGCCAATCACATGGCAGCAACTCAATGCATTTATGCATCTAGATGTGCTGAAGATGACTCGCTGAAGTTCAAACCGAGCATCAGAATGGAGAAGAAAGGGGATTTAAGTGACTTTGAACCTGGAATGGTTGTTGGTGCCAGACAAACTGGTCTGAGTATTTCAAAAACTGCTGATCTACTGGGATTTTCACGCATAACCATCTCTAGAGTTTACAGAGAATGGTTGGAAAAAGAGAAAATATCCAGTGAGCAGCAGTTTCTGTGGACGAAAATGTCTTGTTGAGGTCAGAGGTCAGAAGAGAATGGGCAGACTGGTTAGAGATGATAGAAAGGCACACACAACACATCGAACCCTGAAGCAGATGGACTACAGCAGCAGAAGACCACACCGGGTGCCGCTCCTGATGGCTAAGAACAGGAAATGGAGGAAACAAAATTGGACAACAGAAGATTGGAAAAACGTTGCTTGGTCTGATGAGTCTCGATTTCTACTGGTTCTAAGTGGCTGAAACATTGCAGGTAGTCTCATGTCATGCTTGTTATAACACAGACCAAATTTGATCTCAATGTGCCAAACCGTTGAGGGGATATAGCCTCACATCCATGTTTTGCATGCTTTTCGTAGAATACTGCAAGTTTGGACAAGTGGTGGCGCTACAGAGTTTGAGTTAGAGACTCCAAATTTACTGTGGTTAATGTTGGGAGTGTGCTCTATCTATGTGCCAAATTTCATAACTTTTCCGCAAGCGGTTCTATGGGCTGCCATGGGCTTCCAGAGCAGAAGAAGAAGAAGATGACGAAGAAAAAGAATGCCAATGGACACAAAAGGTGCCTTCACACCTTCAGTGCTTGAACCCTAATAATATATTATTATTATTATTATTATTATTATTATTATTTTTAATTAAGTTTAAAAGGTATCTTATAAAAATACCAACCAATCGTGCAGTCAAACATTACATTACCATTAACACTGCCATTTTATTTTTTTTATAGGCCTATAACTATAAGCCTAATTAATAACCATATGCATTAATATTTAATTCCCCAAAGCTTAAGAAAAAACATTCAGTATATACAAATGGAAACAAGAAGCATGAAAGCAGCTCTTCCTGATGACTAGGTGTGTTAACATCGCACTGCTGGATCCACGACATGTCTCTTATCAGAAGTCAGCAGGCTGCATCATTCATGAGAGTTATGCAGCTTCAGAAGACACAAGGGAGAAAGAGAGTATGAAAGGCAAGAAATGTTGAGCTGGGATAAGGAGACCAAAACAAAACATGTCACACTCCAAAACTGGTGCATACACATGCATTTCAAACCAAATTTGAAAGACAGAAAGAGTAAGGAATGTATCCTCAAAGACATAAAATGGGTAGTTTGTCTCAAATTAAACGTATTTATCAGGAGAACGACAGGCACATATTCATGAAAAATTTGTGTTCTCAACAGTCAGCACCTGCTCTGATTGATGGACAGTCACGTTTATAAGCTTGTGCCAAAGTCCCAAAAGATGTTCATATGTACAATAGACTGTAGTATAAGATATTTTATACATATTAAGATTAATTTATATAATTAAAAAAAAAAAACTGTTATTCATGCCTATGCATCAATAAGTAAATTCTGTAACAAAGAATTTCCCTATGAGCAATTCAAGCTTGAAATCCACCTTTCATGTTTTGATGAGCTCAAAGTAAATGCAGCTCCAAAGCTTGCCAACCACACCACAACAGAGGATGAATGAGTAATGAGATGAGTAGTTCACACAGTCAAGTCAAGTCACCTTTATTTATATAGCGCTTTAAACAAAATACATTGCGTCAAAGCAACTGAACAACATTCATTTCACACTTTTCACATATGTACTATATGAACAGGAGTGCAATCACACAACTGTGTGTTTGATACTGCTTTTGTGGAGACTGTATGATGGAACAAGTATGTACAAGTAAATAAATAAGGAAAAAACAAAGAGAGTCTTAAAAACTCTTTCAGTCAGTCAGTCACCTTTATTTATATAGCGCTTTACACAAAATACATTGCGTCAAAGCAACTGAACAACATTCATTAGGAAAACAGTGTGTCAATAATGCAAAATGATAGTTAAAGGCAGTTCATCATTGAATTCAGTGATGTCATCTCTGTTCAGTTAAATAGTCTCTGCATTTATTTGCAATCAAGTCAACGATATCGCTGTAGATAAAGTGACCCCAACTAAGTAAGCCAGAGGCGACAGCGGCAAGGAACCGAAACTCCATCGGTGACAGAATGGAGAAAAAAACCCTGGGAGAAACCAGGCTCAGTTGGGGGGAAAGTTCTCCTCTGACCAGACGAAACCAGTAGTTCAATTCCAGGCTGCAGCAAAGTCAGATTGTGCAGAAGAATCATCTGTTTCCTGTGGTCTTGTCCTGGTGCTCCTCTGAGACAAGGTCTTTACAGGGGACCTGTATCTGGGACTCTAGTTGGTCTCCTGGTCTCCACTGTCTTTCAGGGCAGTAGAGGTCCTTTCTAGGTGCTGATCCACCATCTGGTCTGGATACGTACTGGATCCGGGTGACTGCAGTGACCCTCTGATCTGGACACAGACTGGATCTGGTGGCCACGGTGACCTCGGAACAAGAGAGAAACAGACAAATATTAGCGTAGATGCCATTTTTCTAATGATATAGCAAGTACATAGGGTGTTATGTGAAGTGTTCCCGGTTCCGGTTTACCTAATTAATGCAGCCTAAAAATCCTTTAACGGATTTGGATATTAAAAGCATATTAGTATGTTATGTGTAAGCCAGGTTAAAGTGATGGGTCTTTAATCTAGATTTAAACTGCAAGAGTGTGTCTGCCTCCCGAACAATGTTAGGTAGGTTATTCCAGAGTTTAGGCGCCAAATAGGAAAAGGATCTGCCACCCGCAGTTGATTTTGAGGAGCTCATTCAAATACTGAGGTGCTAAACCATTCAGGGCTTTATAAGTAATAAGCAATATTTTAAAATCTATACAATGTTTGATAGGGAGCCAGGCTGTGTTGACAGGACCGGGCTAATATGGTCATACTTTCTGGTTCTAGTAATAACTCTTGCTGCTGCATTTTGGACTAGCTGTAGTTTGTTTACTAAGCGTGCAGAACAACCACCCAACAAAGCATTACAATAATCTATCCTTGAGGTCATAAATGCATGGATTAACATTTCTGCATTTGACATTGAGAGCATAGGCCGTAATTTAGATATATTTTTGAGATGGAAAAATGCAGTTTTACAAATGCTAGAAACGTGTCTTTCTAAGGAAAGATTGCGATCAAATAGCACACCTAGGTTCCTAACTGATGACGAAGAATTGACAGAGCAACCATCAAGTCTAAGACAGTGTTCTAGGTTATTACAAGCATAGTTTTTAGGTCCTATAATTAACACCTCAGTTTTTTCAGAATTTAGCAGTAAAAAATTACTCATCATCCAGTTTTTTATATCGACTATGCATTCCATTAGTTTTTCAAATTGGTGTGTTTCACCGGGCCGTGAAGAAATATAGAGCTGAGTATCATCAGCATAACAGTGAAAGCTAACACCATGTTTCCTGATGATATTTCCCAAGGGTAACATATAAAGCGTGAAGAGTAGTGGCCGTAGTACTGAGGCTTGCGATACTCCATACTGCACTTGTGATCGATATGATACATCTTCATTCACTGCTACGAACTGATGGCGGTCATATAAGTACGATTTAAACCATGCTATTGCACTTCCATTAATGCCAACAAAGTGTTCAAGTCTATGCAAAAGAATGTTGTGGTCAATTGTGTCAAACGCAGCACTAAGATCCAATAAAACTAATAGAGAAATACACCCACGATTAGATGATAAGAGTAGATCATTTGTAACTCTAAGGAGAGCAGTCTCAGTACTATGATACGGTCTAAATCCTGACTGGAAACCCTCACATATACCATTTTTCTCTAAGAAGGAATATAATTGTGAGAATACCACCTTTTCTAGTATCTTGGACAGAAAAGGGAGATTCGAGATCGGTCTATAATTAACTAGTTCTTTGGGGTCAAGTTGTGTTTTTTTGATGAGAGGCTTAATAACGGCCAGTTTGAAGGTTTTGGGGACATATCCTAATGACAATGAGGAATTAATAATAGTCAGAAGAGGATCTATGACTTCCGGAAGCACCTCTTTTAGGAGCTTAGATGGTATAGGGTCTAACACACATGTTGTTGGTTTAGATGATTTAACAAGTTTATACAATTCTTCCTCTCCTATAGTAGAGAATGAGTGGAACTGTTCCTCAGGGGGTCTATAGTGCACTGTCTGATGCGCTACTGTAGCTGACGGCTGAATGGTTGCAATTGTATCTCTAATAGTATCGATTTTAGAAGTAAAGTAGTTCATAAAGTCATTACTGCTGTGGTGTTGGGAAATGTCAACACTTGTTGAGGCTTTACTTGTCGTTAATTTAGCCACTGTAGTGAATAAATACCTGGGGTTATGTTTGTTTTCTTCTAAAAGAGAAGAAAAGTAATCGGATCTAGCAGTGTTTAATGCTTTTCTGTAGGATAGGTTACTTTCCGCCAAGCAAATACCTCTAGTTTTGTTTTCCTCCAGCTGCGCTCCATTTTTCGGGCTGCTCTGTTTAGGGTGCGAGTATGCTCATTATACCATGGTGTCAAACTGTTTTCCTTAAGCGTAAAGGAGCAACTGTATTTAAAGTGCTAGAAAAGAGAGAGTCCATTGTTTCTGTTACATCATCAAGTTGTTCTGAGGTTTTGGATATGCTAAGGAATTTGGATACATCAGGAAGATAACTTAAAAAGCAGTCTTTTGTGGTAGAAGTGATGGTTCTTCCATACTTGTAACAAGAAGTAGTATTCTGCCCTCGTAAAAGAGTTCCCCTTCTTCAACTAGACAGATAGATGACTCCTTCCACAAGACAGTTGAACTGAAGCATGGATTTATTGACACCACCACTTCAAATGCAAGTGGAACAGAGTAAAACTGTAATACAGAAAAAAGGAAAAAGTAGTTTTCCAAAGACTGTACATTAATAATTGTAACAGTTCGCTTAAGGTATAACTGAACATAATATATAACGTTACAATAATAATCTAGATGCATGTAACATCGTACTGAAAAGTCTCTATTAATATCAGTTTCATCCTTAAATTACTGGCACTAATTCCAACAAAAGATGAAAAAACAAGCTTCTAATAAACACATTAATACTTACAGACAAAGCTTCTATAAATGTTTGCAAGGATGATGAAGAGATTGAGCTGCTTTAACCGTGTGATTATCAGAATCAACTGAGTAAAACAAGATGACTGCAATTTAGGTCAGAGGTTACTCTCTCTGACAACATCAATAAACATAAATGGACTAGCACCATCTAGTGGCTCTAAAAATAAACTACACTAAGAACAGTACACTCCCCGTCTGGTATCTGTAAGATGCCATCATTAAACATAATTAAGCTTGTCTATTCAGTCTCAGGAGACAACAGTAAGACAACATCTGATATAGGTCGCAGAAACACCTTAGATGATCCCTCTTTGACCACCTTGACCTCAACTTTCCTCACTCGCCCATCTCTCCCAGGAAATGTCTTCAATACCATTCCCATGGGCCAGTCATTCCTTTTGGCTTGACTGTTTTTCAATAGCACAACGTCTCCCACTTGAAGATTGCCGCTCTCATTCTGCCATTTTCTTCGGCCTTGTAAGGTTGCAAGATATTCCTTTCTCCAGCGATGCCAGAATGTAGTGGCCAAGCCTTGGACTTGCCTCCACTGACGACTGAAGAGGTCCTTTTCTCCAAATTCACCTGATGGAGAAGGTACTACAGAAGTCTTTTGAGTGAGTAGAGTTGCTGGGGACAGAATAAATGGAGCGTCTGGATCTGTGGATACAGGTACCAGGGGACGAGCATTTACTATGGCTGTGACTTCAGCCATGAAGGTTGTCAAAACCTCATGGGACAACTTTGATGGTCCAAAACCTTGTAGCATGGATTCAAGGATCCGCCTTGAGACTCCGATCATACGTTCCCAACTTCCACCCATGTGAGATGAGTGGGGAGGGTTGAACACCCAAGTACATCCAATGTCACTCAGATACTCTTGTACCCTTCTGTCTTCTGTGACTGACTCCATCTTCAACTCCTTGCATGCTCCAACAAAGTTGGTGCCACAGTCCGACCGCAACTGCTTTGCTGGACCTCGAACAGCGAAGAATCTGCGGAGAGCATTTATAAAGCTGGAGCTATCCATCGACTCTATGACTTCGATATGTATGGCCCTAGTGCTCATACATGTAAACAGCACTGCCCAGCGTTTGGAGTTCGCTTGTCCTCCTCTAGTTCGACGTGAGGTGACCATCCAAGGCCCGAAAACATCCAACCCTACAAAGGAGAATGGAGGGTCCATACTGAGCCGTTCAGGAGGTAGGTCAGACATCTTCTGAATCAAAATCTTTCCCCGCAGTCTGCGACACTGAACACATTGAAAGATCATACTACTGATGCGTCTCTTACCACCTATGATCCAGAAACCAGCCTCTCTCACTGCACCCTCAGTGAAGACGCGTCCCTGATGTTCGACCTGTTTATGATAATGTTGAATGAGTAGTGATGTGATGTGACAACGACCAGGGAGAATTAGAGGACACACTTCATCTCTCCTAAGGTTTGCTTCTGAAAGGCGTCCGCCAACCCTGAGTACGCCAAAACTGTCAATGTAGGGGGATAGTTTAAAGAGAGGGCTTTGATTGGAAATCGCTGTGCCTGTTTGAAGGCATTTCAATTCCTCAGAGAAGGCTTCTGTTTGCACGCTGTGGATGATAACAGACTTGGCCTTTTCTAGATCTTGAACTGAGCAGGGTTTGTCACATATATGCCAGCCCCTGCAAGTACTCTTGTTACTATCCTGCTTGAAGGAGTGAGTTATGTGCACAAGTCTTGCTATTGCATGAGTCAGTGATCGCCAGCTTGAGAATCTTTCGAACCGTTTGGGGTTTAACTCCTTTCTTGAAGTATGTGTAGCGCAAGAAGTGACTTGAGGACGTACTTCAATGTCTACTTCTGGGTCGATCATACTGAAGAGACCCATGTGAGTTTCAGGCTGTGTTGATTTAGTCAAGAATGTTGGACCAGTCAGCCACATGCTACGGGGAAGGTCAGCTGCCTTAACTGATCTTGTGGCATGGTCGGCAGGGTTTTGATCGGTAGGTACGTATTTCCACTGTTCAGGGCGTGTAGATTTCCGTATCCTTTGCACTCTATTGTTGACATACACATAGAATTTCCTGGATTCATTACAAATGTAGCCTAAGACGACCTTACTGTCAGAATAGAATGTTACAGCATCCAGCTTGGTGTCAATCTCATCTTCAATGATTTCAGCTATTTCCACAGCTAGAACAGCTGCACACAGCTCAAGTCTGGGGACAGAGATCTCAAGTAGGGGAGCTAGTTTAGCCTTACCAAAGATGAAGCCAACTTCTACATTTCCGCTCATATCGGTAACCCTGATGTAAGCAACAGCTGCAATAGCATTTGTGGATGCATCACAGAAGACGCACATCTCTTTGCCTTGTGTTTGACTGAGAGAGATAGTGGCATATGTGCGGGGAATTTTGACACACTCAAGCTCCTTTAATGAATCTCTCCAAACCTTCCATTCCTTATATTTCTCATCAGGCAGAGGTGCATCCCAGTCACAAGACCCTGTGGTAAGCGCTCTGAGCAGGAGTCTTCCCTGAAGGACGACAGGTGCAGCAAACCCAAGTGGGTCAAACAAACTGTTAATCGTAGACAGAACCCCACGTCTGGTGTAAGGTTTCACCTGGTCTGCAACCTGGAAAATGAACATATCCTCAGACAAATTCCAGCTCACCCCCAAACTTCTGTGAACTGGAGGGAGGCCAGTGCTCAGATCCAGATTCTTAATCTCCTTTGCAAGGTCCTCTGCAGGAAATGCTTTCATGACCTCCACTTCATTGGAGGCAATCTTGTGAAGATGAAGATTAGACAGAGCCAGCATTTCCTGGGTGGCTTTGAGCAGCTTGATGGCTTTCTCTTCTGTGGGGAGGGAAGTAAGTCCATCATCCACATAAAAGTTCCTTTCCACAAAGTGTCTTGCCTCTGGTCCATAGTCTTTTCCACCTGAGAGGGCAGCTCTCCTGAGCCCATATATGGCAACTGCTGGTGACGGGCTATTACCAAAAACATGAACTCGCATCTGGTACTCCAATACCTTGTTGTTTAAGTCATTGTTGTCATACCAAAGGAAGCGTAGAAAGTTCCGATGCTCTTTTGTGACCACAAAGGAATGGAACATTTGCTGGATATCAGCCATCACTGCCACACGTTCCTTCCTGAACCGCAGTAGAACTCCCAAAAGACTATTGTTTACATTAGGGCCAGTAAGGAGGACATCATTTAATGATACACCTTCATGTCGAGCACTAGAGTCGAACACTACTCTTATCTGGCCAGGCTTCTTTGGATGGTACACCCCGAACATTGGCAGATACCAGCACTCTTCATCATTCTGTAATCGTGGTGCCAACTCTGCATGCCCATTCTCAAGTATCTTTTGCATAAAATCAACAAAGTGCTCCTTTACCTCAGGGTGTTTTTCAAGCTTACGAGTCAGAAAAGTGAGCCGTTTGCTGGCCTGAATCTTGTTATTAGGGAGGTGTTGCCGTGGGCTACGGAACGGAAGTGGGGCAACCCAGCTATTTGACTCATCCTGATGGAACTCTCTTTCCATAATGTTCAGGAAGGCAAGGTCATCCATAGAGGGAGCTGGTTTGTCGTCATTCTTAGTGTTGCAGAAAACTGATTCGCCTATGGGACATTCATCATGTATGGGCAAGCTTCTCTGTTTAAGGTTCAGGGCAGAGGATATCTGAGGCTCATTATGACGGTTGAAATGGTCTTTCACATGCATACTGTTTGGACATGGACTCATGTAGCTGGGACGCCCATTTCCTAGTATATGAGTTTTGAAAACATCCACTGACGAAGGCTTGTGAGCTCCATTGAGGCATACATCTCCAACTATCACCCACCCAAGGGCCAACCTCTGAGCGAAGGGAGCATGTTGTGGTCCGTTGCATTGTTCCAGCACCTTGTGCGCCTGAATGAGGTCTCTTCCGAGAAGAAGCAGAATTTTGGCCTTGGGATCTAGACATGGAATTTTGGAGGCTACTGATCTTAGGTGGTTGTGGTATTGTGCTGCGTCTGGAGTAGGAATCTCTGCTCTGTTATTTGGGATGAGGTTGCATTCAATGAGGGATGGAAGAGCAAGGCATGTCTTTCCATCAAAGGACTCCACCATAAATCCTTCCGCTCTACGCCCTTCAGCCTCCGTGACACCGGCACACGTCCTGAGTGTGTAAGGTGATGCATTGTCTGCAACATTAAACATCTCAAAGAAGGCAGATCTCGCCAGGGATCGATTACTCTGATCATCTATGATTGCATAAACCCTTTGTTTGTTCTGAGGCTCACCTTCCAGGTACACATTTACCAGGCAGATCTTTGAGCAGGATTTTCCACTGTTGTGATCTCCACACACTTCTGTGCAGGTGGATGTAGCGATTGGGGAGGGAGGCAACTCTTCTTGCTCCCCGCCATAGCTTGTAGAGGGGCTGTTATCTTCCTTTTTTGACCAGGGGGCTGGGCCATAGTGAAGTGCAGCTATATGCTTGTCGCTATTGCATTCAGAGCACTGGATTAACACTGTACAGTCCTTTGCCTGGTGTGTAGTTGAGGAGCAGCATCTAAAGCATATGGAATTCTCTCGGAGGTAAGCTTTCCGTTCCTGCAAGGTCTTTTCCCTAAAACCTCTACACTTTCTGAGGGGATGTGGCTTTTTATGTATAGGACATTGTCTGTTGAGGTTGTCACTTGTCTTGTTAAATTCGTCCTTTTGTGTGGCATTGTCTATTTCTGTCTTATGAACTGTAACAGGAGCTCTGATTGTCTTTGAGAAGAATCTCTCACCTTTAGATGGTGCAACAGTGTGCATACTCATGTTAAAGCTATGATCATTCCTCATGCGGGCCTCACAATGAATAAAATCGCAGAAGAATGAAAAGGGGGGAAAGCTGACACCATTCTCTTGTTTATAACGAGTTCCCTGCAACATCCATTTCTCTTGAAGGCTATATGGGAGTTTTTCTAATATGGAGCTGAGGCCACGTGCAGTATCCAGGAAGGTCAAGCCATGTAGATAACCTTCTGCTTTTGCTGCCTGCAGCTCAAGAAGTAGGTCCCCTAACTCTCTGAGACGTTGAGGGTCCTTGGTAGACAGCTTTGGGAAATGCTCAAGTTTGTTAAAGAGCGCTGCCTCCATGGCTTCGGCAGAGCCGTAACATTCCTCTAGCCGTTTCCAGACCATGCTGAGGCCAACGTCTGGATAATTGA
Organism: Carassius carassius; assembly: GCF_963082965.1. Lineage (NCBI taxonomy): Eukaryota > Metazoa > Chordata > Actinopteri > Cypriniformes > Cyprinidae > Carassius > Carassius carassius. The sequence goes on from NC_081762.1 coordinate 27,560,478, forward strand.
TGTGAACCGACCTGATGCGTCTTGCATGCTCAGTAGAATCAGGGCCAAGCCACTTTATGAGCAGGTCGAGTTCTTCACTAGGCTTAAGATCGAGCCCTTCAATAGCATTGCAAAAGCTAGACTTCCATGCCCAATAGTTCTCAGGCTTATCATTAAACCTTGAGAGTCCACCTGTCAAAAGATCACGGCGAGCCAGGAACTTTGCGAGTTCAAATACATTTGAGTGAGCAGTATGGGACTCATTGTGATTTGAGGGTGAGTGGCTTGTCAATTTAATGTTGTGTCTTGGAGCTGAAGCATCATGCAATGTGGATTTAAACTGTGATGTGATCTCGCCTGCATGCTTGACTGATTCAGCTTGAGTATGCATGGGGTGGCAGCTGAGGAGTGTCTCAGAGTGAGTGAGAACACGAGCAGAACGTTGTCTCTCCGGCAAGTCCTGAAAAGGACTATTCTGATTGAAGGAAACAGTCTGTGGCTGATCAACACAGAATGGAGCTAGCGGCTTGTGTACAGTATTAGGAACAGAGTTCTCTGGAAGCCTTGGTATCTGCATCTCTTTATTATATCTATGCTGATCTTCTACATATTTCTTAGTCCTTTCCAATGACTCATGTGAAGAATGGGGCTCTTTGCTTTCAGATTGCTGTTCTATTTCCCCGGTATCTGCAGCTGCCTCAAACACTAATGCCTCAGCTGCAGCAGCTTCTGCTTCGCTTTCATGATGGAGAGCATTCAGTGTAGCATCTAAACGAGTCTCCTCTACTTTAAGCTGAGCTTGCACTTGAGCTTGCTTCACTCTCACTTCTATCTCCTTTTGTGCATATGTGGCTCTAGTCAGTGCTGCTTCTGCCTTTGCACGAGCCTCTAATGCAGCCACGCTTGCTGCTGACTTGCTTGAATGTCTTGATGATCGTGAAGTCACTGATCTGGTTTTCAGACTATGTTTCTCTTTCGATGACATTCTGATATGAAAGCAGGGCTTGAAATCTCAATCACTGATGCAGCAATCACCGTTAAGTGTCTTTTTACTATTCTGCCCTCGTAAAAGAGTTCCCCTTCTTCAACTAGACAGATAGATGACTCCTTCCACAAGACAGTTGAACTGAAGCATGGATTTATTGACACCACCACTTCAAATGCAAGTGGAACAGAGTAAAACTGTAATACAGAAAAAAGGAAAAAGTAGTTTTCCAAAGACTGTACATTAATAATTGTAACAGTTCGCTTAAGGTATAACTGAACATAATATATAACGTTACAATAATAATCTAGATGCATGTAACATCGTACTGAAAAGTCTCTATTAATATCAGTTTCATCCTTAAATTACTGGCACTAATTCCAACAAAAGATGAAAAAACAAGCTTCTAATAAACACATTAATACTTACAGACAAAGCTTCTATAAATGTTTGCAAGGATGATGAAGAGATTGAGCTGCTTTAACCGTGTGATTATCAGAATCAACTGAGTAAAACAAGATGACTGCAATTTAGGTCAGAGGTTACTCTCTCTGACAACATCAATAAACATAAATGGACTAGCACCATCTAGTGGCTCTAAAAATAAACTACACTAAGAACAGTACAAGTAGAATTTACAATTTTGGCTATATGAAGTTTGCACTAAACTAAATAATGATCTGAGATATCATCACTTGGCTGCATAATTTCAACACTATCAACATCAATTCCATGTGACAGTATTAAATCTAGAGAATGATTTCGACAATGACTAGGTCCTGAAACGTGTTGTCTAACACCAATAGAGTTCAGAATGTTCAGAATAAATGCTGATCCCAATGCATCTTTTTCATTATCAACATGGATATTAAAATCACCAACTATTAAAACTTTATCTGCAGCCAGAACTAACTTGGATGTAAAATCACCAAACTCTTTAATAAAGTCTGTATGGTGCCCTGGTGGCCTGTATACAGTAGCCAGTACAAACATAACAGGGGATTAATCATTAACATTTGTTTCTCTGGATAACGTTATATGAAGCACCATTACTTTAAACAAGTTATACTTGAAGCCTGCCCTCTGAGAAATCCTGAAAACGTTGTTATAAATTGAAGCAACACCTCCCCCTTTGCCTTTTAGACGCGGCTCATGTTTATAACAGTAATCTTGGGGGGGGTGGACTCATTTAAAATAATGTAATCATCAGGTTTTAGCCAGGTTTCTGTCAAACAGAGCACATCCATATTATGATCAGTGATCATATTATTTACAAAAAGTGTTTTCGTAGAAAGGGATCTGATATTCAATAAGCCAAGCTTTTTCATTTGTTTATCCATATTGCATATGTTTTTTTATTTGTTGAACCTCAATTAAATTGTTAATCTTAACTTGGTTTGGACGTTTTTTGTAATTTCTAGTTCGGGCAATAGACACAGTCTCTATAGTGTGGTATCTAGGTGAAAAAGTCTCTATGTGCTGAGAATTAGCTGACCTCTGTGACGTGAGGCAGCTAGCAGACAGTCGGTTTAGCCAGTCTGTCTGCTTCCTGACCTGGGCCCCAGTTAGTCAAGTATAAACACTAAGACTATTTGCCATATTTCTAGAGAGAAGAGTGGCGCCACCCCAGGAGGGATGAAGACCATCTCTTTTCAACAGGTCAGGTCTGCCCCAGAAGCTCGTCCAATTGTCTATGAAACCTATGTTATTCTGTGGGCACCACTTGGACATCCAGCCATTGAGTGATGACAATCTGCTATGCATCTCGTCACCACGGTAAGCAGGGAGGGGACCAGAGCATATTACAGTGTCTGACATCGTGCTTGTAAGTTCACACACTAGAATATCAAAATCAACTGCGGGCGGCAGATCCTTTTCCTATTTGACGCCTAAACTCTGGAATAACCTACCTAACATTGTTCGGGAGGCAGACACACTCTTGCAGTTTAAATCTAGATTAAAGACCCATCTCTTTAAACTGGCATACACATAACATACTAATATGCTTTTATTATCCAAATCCGTTAAAGGATTTTTAGGCTGCATTAATTAGGTAAACCGGAACCGAAAACACTTCACATAACACCCTATGTACTTGCTACATCATTAGAAGAATGGCATCTACGCTAATATTAGTCTGTTTCTCTCTTATTCCGAGGTCACCGTAGCCACCAGATCCAGTCTGTATCCAGATCAGAGGGTCACTGCAGTCACTCGGATCCAGAACGTATCCAGACCAGATGGTGGATCAGCACCTAGAAAGGACCTCTACTGCCCTGAAAGACAGCGGAGACCAGGACAACTAGAGCCCCAGATACAGATCCCCTGTAAAGACCTTGTTTTAGAGGAGCACCAGGACAAGACCACAGGAAACAGATGATTCTTCTGCACAATCTGACTTTGCTGCAGCCTGGAATTGAACGATTGGTTTCGTCTGGTCAGAGGAGAACTGGCCCCCCAACTAAGCCTGGTTTCTCCCAAGGTTTTTTTCTCCATTCTGTCACCGATGGAGTTTCGGTTCCTTGCCGCTGTCGCCTTTGGCTTGCTTAGTTGGGGACACTTCATCTACAGCGATATCGTTGACTTGATTGCAAATAAATGCACAGACACTATTTAACTGAACAGAGATGACATAACTGAATCCAATGATGAACTGCCTTTAACTATCATTTTTGCATTATTGACACTGTTTTCCTAATGAATGTTGTTCAGTTGCTTTGACGCAATGTATTTTGTTTAAAGCGCTATATAAATAAAATAAAGGTGACACACCTCTTTAATGTTATTTTTAACATTCAAATTTTCTATGTCAGCCTAACTATTTCCCTGCATTTATCACATGTGAATCCCTCATCTGCGACAGAGATAAACTTTACATGTGGCAAGAGGTGCAAATAACAATAGCAGGAGAAGCCATTACTCACCGTGCTTGATGAAATATTCTTACTGCGGTTGTTTGATGAACTTGTGAAAAACTGGAGCGAGGGAGAGGAGAGGAGAAAAGAAAACTGTGATAGGTTCGAATGAAAACGCTAATGACAAGCTAACGAGTGCTAATGCTTTGCAGGTGTACTGCACTCACGGATATAAAATAAAAGTGAACGATCAAAATTAATCTGATAAGATTGATCGATAATATCAGAAATATGGTGTGAATTAAGTTAGATTTTATCACTTTAAAAAACAGAGAGTGATAGTAAGATAAAGATTCTAGAGAAAATAATAAATGACACAGCACTCGCTCCTACATTAGAAAGCAGCTGCCTGCAGCACAACTGAGTGGAACAGAAACTAACAGCACATGTTATAAAGTTATCTGACACACACTCACAATGACACTGAAATGACCCCTTTAGTCATTGTATCACTTTAGAACCCTTATACAAAAACAATGTATATTGAAAATATACTGAAAATATATATATCTAAATGCAGAGCTTAAGTCAAAAAGCACCAAAGCCATAGCATTCCCTTTTAGTTTCTAGTAAAATATAATTTACAACTTTTAAATTTGTAGTTTCTGTGCTGCGCTGAGACTTAAAACCAGAAAAAATATAATTTGACATAAAATGGGACTGTAGCTGGGTCAACAAAATTTTCTCAGTAATCTTAGAAAGAAGTTTTAAGATTGATATAGGCCTGGAATTATTACTATTCGAAGAATCAAGATTGGGCCTCTTTAGTAATGAAGTTACTTTAGCTGTTTTTAGGCAGTCAGGAACAACCCCAGTAATTAGACTAGTGTTAAAGGTGCCTGTAATGAATTCAACCTTGCTAATCATCGGGAAGAAGGAGGCGGGAGCCGGCGGACAATCAAACAACATTTTAATAAAGCAAAATAAACACAAAACAGCGCACCAGCCCCTCACGGACGACTGGTGCGCGCAAATAAAAACCAAAACACAACTAAAAGCCCAGGCCTGGTCCTCTCTCGTCCTTCACTGTCGTCGCTCCAGTTTTATATCCTTCCATCTCCTCCGTGGGCCTCGAGACCGGTGGGTCGAACAGGTGTAGCTCATCTCCAATCACTCCACCGGCCTCGCTCCCATGTCCCTCGGCCCCGCCCCACTCGTCACATACCCCCATCGCCCCTCGCAGGCCGGGGGGTACTCCCGAGACTGCGCTCTACTCCCCCCCCCTCCCTCCGGGGGGGACCGCTCACGGGGACCTGCGGGAACCTGGGGGAAGGACAGGCGAGGCGAGAGAAAGGAGATGGAAGGAGGAGCGACAGAGACGAGAGAGGGGAGAGAAAAAAAAAAAAAAAAAAAATCCGGTTCCCAGACGCACCGCTGCTCGGCCCTCCACCAGCTGGGTGATCTCCTCCGCGGTGCCTGGCGGTGGCACTGGACGGCCCTCGGCGGACGGCACGACACTCCTCCGCCGCCCGGTGGACGGCGACGGCTCCTCCGGTTTTGGGCAGCCGGCAGGAGTCCCCCGTTCCCTGCTCCTCCCCGTTCCGGCGGATGGCAGCAGGCTCCGGCCACCTGGCGAACGGCACAGACTCCTCCGCTCCCTCACGGATGGCAGCCGCCCCTCCCTATCGTGGGCGGCCGGTAGCGAGCTCGCCCGTCCCCGGCAACTCACTCCAGCCCACCGCCTCGAGCGTCCATGGCGGCACACTCCTCGCCTGCTCGTTGGCACCGCGGATTCACCACAGCGGCGAGGGATCTTCAGCAGCGCGTCCCTCCTTCTCCCGGGTTTCGGCACCACTGTAATGAATTCAACCTTGCTAATCATCGGGAAGAAGGAGGCGGGAACCGGCGGACAATCAAACAACATTTTAATAAAGCAAAATAAACACAAAACAGCGCACCAGCCCCTCACGGACGACTGGTGCGCGCAAATAAAAACCAAAACACAACTAAAAGCCCAGGCCTGGTCCTCTCTCGTCCTTCACTGTCGTCGCTCCAGTTTTATATCCTTCCATCTCCTCCGTGGGCCTCGAGACCGGCGGGTCGAACAGGTGTAGCTCATCTCCAATCACTCCACCGGCCTCGCTCCCATGTCCCTCGGCCCCGCCCCACTCGTCACAGTGCCATGTGCAAAAATTGAGGTAAAAATATACAAAAAATGACCTACAAGCATCAAAAGTATGAGAAGAAATAAGGGCGATGATATCATTAAAAAAATGTCAAGTTATAGTGCTGCAGAGATATCAACCTTAATTAGCAGTAGCATTACTAGCCCCGGCCCGACAGGTGTCGTAATACCAGTTTCGGCCATGGGAGGCGGTATGCGGGCAACATAACCACCAGCCAACCTGCAATACACGAATAACTCGCACGGCTTGTGGGTGTACTTATACCTGATGTCAATCATGTGGAAAGTACAGCCCACTACTTCATTTCAGTTCAGGGAAGAGAGCGGAAGGATGACTTAAGCCCTTGGCAAGAGACCATCACCCGCTACAGGGAAACAACCGCGCTCGGAATCACAAATCAAATCCGATAAGAAAAGGAGCCGAACCAGAGTAAACATCGGCACTGCTTTCAATCGCTGGAGACAACTGATGGACCTGAAAGAAATGAGGTTCGAGACCGAACTTGCAACATTTCTTTTGGATTGGTAAGTTAGATGCTGTTAGTATTTCGCTAGAAGTTTGTTTTATATGTTTGTGTATTTTTTTTCGGGAAGTTATAACATAGAAATGTATCGAAGGCTGTTCTATAAACGTGCTAATGTTAGCGATGGCTAACCGTAGCTGCGTTTGATAATTAGCTAGCTATAACTTACCCATTTTTTTATATCATAAGTAACCTGCTCTAACTAGTCTGTTGGTCTCTGTGTCCTCTTTGCTTCGTGTTTTTTCTTTACGTGAGAAAATTGATGTGTGGCGTGAAAGCGTGTGAAAAGAGTCAATTGCGTGTGTCTCATGGTGAATGCTTGAGAGTTGGCAGCTCTGGTTATGTTGGTTGGCGCTAGCTTGGTCAACATCAGCTGTCTGATGTTGACCAATGATGTTGACAGAATGCTGTCTGTCAAATTAATTTAATTCAAATAATGTGTATATACAACTCAATGTAATATGAACAAAACGAATATGAACATATTCACTGGTAAAGGTGAAGGGGATTAGCTTGAAGATGTCATGTTTCAAAATAACTTGACATCACCCAACGTTCCTCTGGATGCAAAACGTCCTCTTATAGCAGCGGTTCTCAATTCCAGTCCTCGCGCCCCACTGCTCTGCATATTCTGCACGTTTTTCTTTGTTAACACACCTGATTCAGATAATCAGCTCGTTAGAAATGAACTCCGTGCATGAACTGTTTTTCAAATGTTCATTGCTCCCTACTCTCTGAGCAGGGGAAATCTGTTGAAGTTTACCTCACATCGAAACATTCATTCACTGATTTGTGCTGTGCAGCGTCTTTAAACATGGACAACTGTGATATCATATACCTCTGTAAATCAATACAATTTAAATTCACGTCTTGCACACTTCAATGCACTTTGATTGGAACATATAGCTTCGTTCGCTTCGAACTGGAATGGCTGTTTCGAATTCGAAATGGCTGAATATCCTGTGATGTCCACTTCGCAGGGCACTTATGTTCGAATAGAACAAATGTCTAAAGCGCTAAGAGAAACGTTCAAAATGTGAAGAGCAGTGGGGCGCGAGGACTGCAATTGAGAACCGCTGTCTTATAGGCTTCGGCTATGCTCTAGGGTTGTTGTGAAGGTAGGAGCAGAGCATAGAGACTATGCCGTTTCTCGTTTGTTACTCTAGAGTAAACCAATTCACTTTATTGAGGCATACTGCCCCCATCTGGTATGGAATGTGGAGTATGACTTTTTTGCCAGATATGACAGATGGCACCTTTAAAATAGTTAAAAGATAATGTCCAACAGTAATGAAAACCTGTTTTAGAAATCTAGATGGAATGATATCTTGAGAAGATTAAGTTGATCTTAATTCAACGTTCAACAATGCCTTTAAAGGATTCAAATGAAACAGGCTGAAAATCGCTCCACAGCATCGGACCACTTGATCTCTCAGGTTGAACAGAGTTCCCCAAGGGCAGGTTAGATCTTAATTGAATGGTTTTCTCAAAGAATGTACAGAATTGTTCACATAGTGATATGGAAGCATCCGGAAAAATGTTGACGGGGGACTGAGAACAGAATCAGTAACACAGTCATGTCACCATTAAAATCTGATTTTATTTGGACTTGGCGGCATTGACAGCTCTCTGATAAACATATAAGGAATCTCTCCACATTTCATACGAGATCTGTAACTTATCCTTGCATCATTTTCCCTCTGCTCTTCTGCAAGCCTTTTTGAGCAAACGAGTTGAATCATTAAGCTATGGCTGGAGTTAAGTAACAATACGTTTGGGTTTTAATGGAGCAATAAGATTCAGAGTAGACAAACATTTTTAATTGAAGCAATTAAAAAGTCTGTTCACATCACACATGTTTGGAATCAATGTACAGAACAAAGTCCAGCGTGTAACCACGAGCATGAGTAGGCTCTTGCACCCACTGCACAATATCAAATAGTCAATAAGGATTTTAAATTCAGTGGTTTAGTGGGGCAACATAAAAGGATATTAAAATAACCCAACACTAAGGTGTAATCAAACCGGGGAATCAGATCAGTTTTAGTAAATCAGAGAATTCCTTTAGAAAGGCATTGTTAAAACCCCATAACTGTCACTGTCCCACCTGTGGGACACTTGCCACTCTTTTTTGTTGTTGTCTTTTTCTCTGTTGTCTTTTACTAAATCATCATAAATCATATATCATTTGAAAGCTTAGAAGACCAAGATTCATCCTGTGAAATCCATTTTGGAATCGGACATTACTTTACTTTAAATGGTACTTTAAAATCTAATGGCGGTCACCTCCCCCTTAGTGGGCAGGGTCAAGTGTCATAAAACATAATGCATTACGGTATTCAAGAACCAAAACTTATAATCTTGGCAACAAACATATCATTGGAAAGCTCTGAGTCTCAGGATTTCATATTTGGTGGTTATTTTGAGATAGAAGTAAAATTCACAGAGAAATCTAGAGAAAAAATCATTAAGCAAAATTCAAAATAGTTTTGATGACTTCGAGTGGATGTGTGTGGTATGACGCCCTAAATAAAATCTAACATGAACCTAAATATTTTTTTCAAATCAACTTCAAATTTGTAACATAACTTATTATGTTATGTAACATAACACAAGGCTTTAATTTTATACCAATTTTAGAGTACAACCTGTTATGTAAAATATTTATAATAAAATTAATATAGCGCATATTATTTACAGTACATTTAAACTTCTATAACTTTTTGATACTTCAATTTCTTGAAAAAATACCACTTTTTGCAAGAATCTGCTAATTTTCTTCTTTAATAAGCAGTGAGCAAAATATAAAAAAACCGAAAACTGGACGTACCAAAACTATTTGAAGAAGCTGTACCTCAAAGCTCGAATAGACACCAGTTGGAATGGTACATGTAATAAACTTTCATTTAAAAACATCTCCAAGTCCTGCTCCATGTTCATTTTTACTGGGGCAATTATAAAAGGTGCAATTCCGAGTAACAAGTTCAGAAAAGGGACTAAGGTCTCCCTCTTCAACCCACGTTGTCAAATCAAAAATAGAAAATCCAAATCCTTTGAATTGAAAAAGTCTTGCAAATATAAAAGTTTTGTTGACCAGAGAGCGAACGTTAATTAATCCCATTCTGATTGGCATGTACTCGCAAGGTAAAGGATCACCTTACAAATGACTTGCTTCTTGCGTCAGATCAAGGCTGCATTTCATTACTAGTTTTACTTGATCTTATTGCTGAGTTCAACACCGGCATAGATCATGACATACTCATAGATCAATTACAAAACTATACAGGTATTCAAGGGCAGGCTTTAAGATGGATTAAACTGTAACACCGTGTGTCCCAACCAGACGTGATGCGTTAAAAAGTATCTTCTCCATGTAGTTTTTGTTCAATTATATACTTTATTCAATGTTAAAAGTGTCTAATGTGAGTTTTAATATTATTTTGCGTGATCTTTAAAGCCATAGTGAAAGCAACAATAGATATTTTACTCAGATCTTGAAAATAATTTAGGCTAAAGCAAACTTACATTAAAAATGTGAACTCTCTGCGAACCAACATCCATAACAAAGATGGTATCACTCTCTCAAAACTTTTCAGTCCATTCACATTTGAATCATCTATTTTCAGTGTCCATTTTTCTTACCTTCACACTTGCTGTGACATTGTATCTACACTGGATGTGACAAAGCATCGCAAATCATTTGAACTTTGTATCAGCCCGTCATAAATAGGACGAGTCAGCAGTTGTCTATCCGGGATTTTTCCCGCCGTGCTGCATCAATTGTAAACAGCATCACTGATTATAATAAGTTCTACTGTATTTTGCTGCGCCACTCACACACGGTATAGAAACGATGTAAGTTAATGTCGCTTTCTGATGCAGCATTTAAATTTTCATGCCACATTATTTGAAATTAGCACTGGCCAAACATTTTTTCTCTCGTAGGCCGGATGTGGCCTGCAGGCCGCCTATCGAGGAACCCTGGTTTAGATCCTACCTGTCCGATCACTACCACTTTGTTTATTTAAATGGGAAGTCATCTCATTTATCACCAGTAAAATATGGAGTGCCGAGGATCCGTCCTAGGTCCTCTGCTATTTTCAGTGTGCATGTTGCCCCTTGGTAATATTATTAGAAAATACAGGATTAGTTATGCTGTTATGCTGATGATACTCAGCTATATATCTCAACAAGATCAGATGAAACTTCTAAATTATCTAAGCTAACAGAGTGTGTTAAAAATGTAAAAGATTGGATGACAAATAATTTTCTCCAATTAAATTCGGATAAGACAGAGATATTAATTATTAGACCAAAAAACACTACACAGAATCTTGTAGATTACAATCTGCAACTAGACAGATGTTCTGTTACCTCCTCTACAGTCAAAAATCTGGGTGACAGCAACTTGTATTTTGAAAATCATATTTCCTATGTTAGAAAAACTGCATTCTTCCATCTTAGAAACATTGCCAAGCTACGAAACATGTTATCTGTTTCTGATGCAGAAAAGCTAGTTCATGCATTTATGACCTCTAGACTGGACTATTGTAATGCACTTCTAGGTGGTTGTCCTGCTTCTTCAATAAACAAGCTACAGGTAAAATGCAGCGGTGCTTACCAGGTCAAGAAAATATGATCATATAACCCCAATTTTACAGTTTCTGCACTGGCTGCCTAATAAAGGGTTAGTTCACCCAAAAATCAAAATTATGTCATTAATAACTCACCCTTATGTCGTTCCAAACCAGTGAGACCTCCGTTCATCTTCAGAACACAGTTTAAGATCTTTTAGATTTAGTCCGGGAGCTCTCAGTCCCTCCATTGAAGCTGTGTGTACGGTATACTGTCCATGTCCAGAAAGGTAAGAAAAACATCATCAAAGTAGTCCATGTGACATCAGAGGGTCAGTTAGAATTTGTTGAAGCATCGAAAATACATGTTGGTCCAAAAATAACAAAAACAACAAATTTATTCATCATTCTCTTCCGGGTCTGTTGTGAGCGCATTAAAGTGTAGTGATAGTTATTAATGACATAATTTTTTTATTTTTGGGTGAACCATCCGCTTTAAGTTCCGTATCACATACAAATTATTACTTACCCCTACAAGTCCCATAATGGTTTAGCTCCTGTGTACCTAACTAGTCTTCTACCACTCTACAATCCATCACGCTCCCTAAGGTCGCAGACCCTGGACTTTTGGGAGTACATAGGATAGCAAAGTCCACTAAAGGAGGTAAAGCTTTTTCACATTTGGCTCTCAAACTCTGGAATAGCCTTCCTGATAATGTTTGGGGTTCAGACAAACTCTCTCTGTTTAAATCTAGATTAAAAATTCATCTCTTTGGCCAAGCATTCAAATAATACATCTAATAATCTTGGACTGCAGTTATATCTGATCAAATGTGCATGATTATTCTTTAGCTCGGGTTAAAGTTTCACATATACTTGTTGGAACTGCAGCTATGCTAATTATGTCTCTATCCTAGATTTACAACTAGGAATTACACAAGCTCCAGTCTGGATCCAGAACTCCTGAGAAGAGATGATGCTGACCCCTCAGAAGACCTCAGATGACTCTAACCCTGAAACTACATACAGAACTACCAAATGTTGCTATAAGTTTGATTGCATCATATAATGATTGCTGTTAATATTGTTCATCATCTGTTTGATTGCGTCTTTAACTGATTTTTCCCCCTACATTTCTGTCATATGCACATAAACTGACAGTCACCACTGATAAGCTACTACTTAATTTTGTAGAAACTTAATTTTCTGTAAAGTTGCTTTGCAACGATTTGTATCGTTAAAAAGTGCTATACAAATAAACTTGAATTTTCCCCATTGGATGCAAGAAATGCCTCATTTATAATAGGTTTTAATGTTTTTGTCTCGTCGCACCGGTGTTCTGACTGGGAGACAGCATCACAGTATGGTAAGGGGCATAACATTTCAATTACACACTTGAGGCATTTAGCCAACCGGCTGTCAGTGGATAGCTGGCCAATCAGAGCACACCTCACTTTTCAAAATCAAAGCTTTTCAGAAAGGCAGGACATAGAGGAGAAATAATAATGTACAGTTTGTGGAAAATATATTTTTGGTTGTTTGTTTGTTTGTTTTTTACCTTTAACTGCATAAACACATTTCATTACACCAAGCACATAAAATAATGTTCTTATTTTGCAACATAATATGACCCCTTTAAAGTAATAAGCATATTTTATTACAGAAAGTAATCGGACATTCTCGGATATTGATGCAATGGAGCAGATATTGGCAGACCCCAACTTCCAGAAACAAGTGATATGTTCTAACATGACCATTTAGCAGGTTCACAACGCTGAATGTTAATGTTTTTGCACTTGCAGTACTGTGCAGATGTCTTAAGCCACCATTTTGTTTCTTTTAACTTTTTTTTTTTTTAAATGCTGTATTGTATTCTAATAAAAACAATGAGATATAACTGTGTATAGAGTCATACCATTTCCAAAACAACAAATATAATGGTGGCTTAAGACCTTTACACAGTACTGTAGCTTTTTTTTTTTTTTTTTTTGCTAAATAAGTTTGATTTAATGCAAATAATTGTCCATATTTGGACTAACAATATCGAGGAAGTCTAACAATACTATAATGTTGTAAATGTACAAGTTGTAATGGTCCTGTTCAAATTATTCCAAATAAATATTGCCTTAAAATGAATGCAGAATACAAGTTATGAAGTTGTTACAAGAAATAAAGTTTTTCAGGAGCTTACAATTAACATTTTTAGATGCATGTGTTTTATAAAGTTGTAAAAGTTATAATAGTCATGTTTGAATTATTCCAAATAAACTTAAAAAATAAGGTAACCCAAACAGGCAAATATATTAGCCATATGTATACCTGCTGTGGCCCATAAGAGACCTACATAAGACCTAGCTGGATCCCATCTCTAACCCATGTAGGCAGACTGATGTAGGCACCAAATGGGTGCTAGCTGGTTAACCCATATGGGCCCTACCATTAGCCCAATTTGGCTAACCCATGTGGGGCCACCATGGAAACTGAGTACAAAATTAGCTGAGTCCCAGTTGAGTAGATATCAGATATCAGACCAGTTGCAATGGGTGTGGCTGGATATATTAATTCTGCTGTTAGAAACAAATAAATAATCCATGTAGAAGAGTGGTTATTAGGTCTATGTGCTAAACCGTGAGAAACTCTATATTTATGCAGTGTGTGTATGAAAAAGAAAATAAAAATCCAATATGAAGCTTGTGACATAAGTCTATAAATGCACATCAGAGAGCACATCAACCTGCTCACTTTATTTAGCTTTCATGTAAACACAACTGATTCATTCAAAACTGATTCAACCAAAACTTATGCATGTAAACGTGCCTTTTGCATGTAAACATATTGCCTCGATTGTGCAAGTGGTAATTCCAGTGTCGACTGTGCAGCGTGCAGCGTGCAGCGTGCAGCTTGCTTATTGTGCAGACGTGATGTGATTTGAAGCCATTTGAGAGAGAAAGATAGAGCGGGTGATTCACTCATGCTGTTTGGGAAATTATGGCTCACGGAAAGTTTTCAAATTACTTTATAAGTCATATAATCAAGAAATATGAATTGTACCTCACCTTCAGGCAGCATTATAATTATTTTACCCATGCCAGACAGAGACAGTGCCACTGCATGTCATGCAAAACCTCTCACAGCAGTTGCGTATCGCACACATTAGCTTGAGATCTTTTTATTTATTTTTTTAGATCGGCCTTTGTTGTGATGGACGATTAAACATCCCAAATCAATTATCTGCAGATGGTGATCGGTAGCTGATCAATCAGAGCACCTTTAATTTCAAATGATTTATTATGTACAGTATAAATATAATAATGCTATTCACAACTTCACACTTACATAAAATAAACAGAGTAAATTTATGCGTAGCTATTTGGCGTGTTGTCCGGGGAGAAGGCTCTGAGCAGGGTATTTGCCCGAACACAAAAAGGCATTATGTATTTTCAGCAAAACAGGATTATGGTGACACCATTGCCTTCTGCATGTTGGACAAGGCCCATAATTTCAGCAATTATGCACAAAAATATTCACAGGTAATTGTACTCTTACTGTCACTAACACTAAGAACATTAGTACATCGTGATTATTGGTATGTTTTCACTGCAAAGCAACACACACACACACAACCTGCAAACACTGCTGCAATTTTTGAGAAAAAAAATGCAGCAAGTATATATATATATTAAAAAATAAAACGTTTTCAGTTAGGACTGCTATCAAGTACAGTCTATCACTTCAGAGTTTTAAGAAAGGGTGATTAAATAATTTGCATTTTCAGAAACACCATCACCCAGCTCTTCATTATCTTACACATTCATGTGGGGTCTAACACAATTTATATATCTCTATTTTCATCTAACAAGATGTATGTAAATCCTCTGCTCCACATTTCTGAACACGTGTTAAGTGGTACCTGCTCATTATGAATGAGGACACCAGCAACAGGTCAAGGTACCTCAGACAGGTCATGTTATTGGCGCTGGAGGTGCAACATTTCATCTCTTCTTCATGTGAACGCTGATGTCTGACAGAGTCTCCACAGGCGTCTGGTGTGGGAGGTGTTTGACTGACAGAAAATCCTCAAAGCTGAAAAATGCTTTTACAGAAATGACCCAATGTTACTCAAGACATTATTCAAAATCTTCAGATCATTCAGAGTGGTGACCATTCATGAATAGAGATCAAATTTAAATTAAATTAAATTACATTTATGCATTTAGCAGACACTTTTATCCAAAGCGACTTACAGTACATTCAGGCAATTTAAAGAAATTTCAAGAAATTCATGAATAGATATGCACACAGTGCACTATGACCTAAAGAAAGAAACATGATCCAATCAGTGTAATCAATCACTCAGAGCTGGACCAAGGCATAAGCGGCACTGGAGTAGACTCAGGGGCTGGAGCTGAAACTGGAGCAGACACAGGGGCTGGAGCTGATACTGGAGGGGACACAGGGGCTGGAGCCAACAATGGAGCGGACTCAGGGACTGGAGCTGACACTGGAGCGGACTCAGAGGCTGGAGCGGACACAGGGGGCTGGAGTGGAAACAGGAGCAGACTCAGGGGCTGGAGCGGACACAGGAGTGGACTCAGGGACTGGAGCCAACACAGGAGCGGACACAGGGGTTGCAGTGGACACAGGAGCGGACTCAGGGGCTGCAGTGGACACAGGATCGGACTCAGGGGCTGGAGCTGACACTGGAGGGGACACAGGGGCTGGAGCCAACAATGGAGCGGACTCAGGGACTGGAGTGGACACAGGGGCTGGAGTGGACACAGGGGCTGGAGCTGACACTGAAGCAGACATAGGGGCTGGAGCGGACACAGGAGCAGACTCAGGGACTGGAGTGGACACAGGAGCGGACACAGGGGCGGACACAGGGGCTGGAGCTGACACTGGAGCGGACACAGAGGCTGGAGCGGACACAGGAGCAGACTCAGGGACTGGAGTGGACACAGGAGCAGACACAGGGGCTGGAGCTGACACTGGAGTGGACACAGGAGCAGACTCAGGGACTGGAGTGGACACTGGAGCAGACACAGGGGCTGGAGTGGACACAGGAGCAGACTCGGACGGGAGTGGACACTGGAGCAGACACAGGGGCTGGAGTGGACACAGGAGCGGACTCAGGGGCTGGAGTGAACACAAGAGTGGACTCGGGGGCTGCAGTCGACACTGGAGTGGACTAAGGGGCTGGGATGAGGGTGGAGAACAGCCTTTTTCTTCTCATCCTCCTCCTTTGGTTAGATGTAAATGGATTGGCTGGCGGGCTTGACAACAGACTTGATGGCAGGCTGGTTCTGAATCAGAGCTGGACACACTCCACACGCCGGAGAATACCTTCCCTCCAGCACAGTCCAGTTGTGTCTGGGAGGTCCACGGGGCAATGGTAGTTGGCCTCGATCCAGAACAGTGAATTCATTGTCGCATCATCCAAGGCTGTCATTATGGCTAGTCTGCAGAATTCCCAGTGTATTCAATGAAACAGAGATCTCTGTGGGCTAGGGCAGAGAATTGAGCAGCAAAATCTCCACAGATCGCAGGGGGAAAATGAAAAACAAAACACTCTCAAAAACCAGAAATAAAATCACGGGGAGAAGGCTTACTGTTGCTGGTCTGGTTTTCTTTCACAAGGCTCCTGCTACTGTGATGGACCAAGGACCAAAGGAGCGAGGAGATATAGGGGAATCCATGAAGTAAGTCTTTATTTATAAACCAAAGCAATGCACACGTAGGAGAGAGATTAGACGAACAATACCGGACAACAAAGAAGGGCAGAACACACTTTATATACATGACAGGGCGAGGGACACACTGAGGAACACCTGAAATCAATAAACAATCAAAATGAGGGAGAAACTGGGTCATGGAGCACACAGTGGGAGGAAAACACAAGACACATACTAACACATATAAGGCCTTAAAACTAATATAATAATAATAATAATAATAATAAATAGAATTTCTTAAGAACTAAATTCTAGAAGAATATCAAGATATTCAATACTTCTTAAGGTATAGCCAAACAGATCTTTCCCATTTTTAAACTGTCGCCACTGACATATAATGCAACACTGTTTAGAAGTCAACAGATTTTACTAACAGACCTACCGATCTCTTTGAAAATAACATAATAATGCTGCCATCTTTCTGAAACCATTTCTAGCCCCTGTAATTTGGCTCCAAATCGAATGTGAAAATTGTTGCTGAAAAATTTGACCCCATCCACAAAAGTACTTTTGACCTCAAATAAGGTTTATCAGGATTTTTGTACTTTAACTCTTTTATATATGTCCAGCACCGCTTGTTTGCACAGAACGTGGTGAAAATATGTGATGCACAGCAATTACCAAACTGGAACAAAGTGTTGGCTACAGCATTTGTAATGTGTGCTGCAGATAATTGGGATACATACAGTACATGAAGTTCCTTCCTCGACTCACACTTTGTCTTCCCACTATCCCTCATTATAACACAGCTCTCTGAGTCTGCTACTACATATGTAAAAAAAAAAAAAAAAAAAAAAAAAAAAAAAAAAAAAAAAAAAAAAAAAAAAAAACTACAGACTTCTCTCCAACCTGAATCAATTCAGCGCCACTAATGAACTAGTGTTGATAGCTGTCTCTTCAAGGGTTAGCCAAATTCTTAATACAGTTGCAAAATGACAGACTAAAGCACAAACTTCGAGAGCAAACTTCCTAAAAGGGAAATTGTAGCACTTTACAAAACTTTTGAGCAGACAGAAATAATGCTTTGATCAGACATTGCTTTCCATGCTAAATTTAACTTTGAATAATGATAATCTGCAATTCTGTAAAACGTTTACGTTGTAAAAAAAACAACAATATAAATGTACTGAAAACAAGATTATTTATACTAGATAACAATAAAATATGACAAAATTGCCTTTAGAGAATATATGTCAATTATATTTCAATTTAAAATAGTCATTGTTATACTTACTGTAAGTTGTTTCACTAATGCTAAAGATAATATATAAGATATTATATATTTTACAATATAAAACATAATTAGATAATATAAGATAATAACATAATAGAAATAATAAATCAAATTGTATAACAAAATTAATTAATTTATTTATTTAAATCCGACCTCTCTCTTTAAATGTGGCTATTCATTGTGTTGCTTTCCATTCTAACCGATTAGACCCATGTTGTACAAGCTGGACGAGACAGTAATCGCCCTCAAAGGGGATTTCAATGTCTTAATGTCCTACTGGGAGCAGCTAATTCTCTTTTATGTTGTATGGTGTAATGACTCCTGCTGAATCCAGCACATAGCTACAGTGGATGAGCAATGGCTGCAGCGAATCAAATTTAATTAGTTTAATTCAGGGATTCCGACCCTCCCTGATAATAAACACTGCCAATGAGAAACATATGTGTTCATTAAGCTCAGACAGACAGTACCTTAGACAACAGATAGGCTGTGTTCACATGCTCCGGTAAATATCACATTAGCCACGCGGTTCTTGACAGTTGCTAACCGTCTCGTCAAAGCAATTAAAAAATGTTACCATTGGCAACGGCTACGTCTGAGAGAGCTGTGTGCGGCTGAGGATGTTGGTGGTGTTAGCGACAGACCCCTGAGATGCTGTTCAGAGCAGGACAGGCGAGCAGCTCTGTGCTCCTGATGAAGGGTGGATGTGGTTTCTAATAGATCTACTTGTTTCACTGCTGCTGCACAGCAAACAGATGAAAGCTAAAACCCAGTAGCATTGTAATGTTTAACAGTTTATTGAAACATTCAGGTGATGCTTGAGAAGATATTAAAAACTACACCCAGAGGAAAGAAAAATCACTTTAATATCTCAGTTGTTTCTCCCAGACAACAGAAGAGGTCAAGTCAAGTCACCTAGCACTTTATACAAAATACATTGCGTCAAAGCAACTGAACAACATTCATTAGGAAAACAGTGTGTCAATAATGCAAAATGACAGTTAAAGGCAGTTCATCATTGAATTCAGTGATGTCATCTTTGTTCAAAAATATTTCAAAAGAGTCTTTAAGTTAGACATGCAAACATCAAGAATCAACCTGTGAATCTCAACAATGGTGAAAATCAAAAAAGCATGTTGCAGTGCATTCTGGGTGCCACCTATCAAAATTCATCCATGGCTCCCATGATGCATTGCGGCATGAATAAATTATTAGCTGAATTGTTCAGTAATTTCCTTTATTCTTACTATTCTATTATTGATTTTTATGTTACATTTAGTAGTTTGTTTTCTAATGTTTAGAGTTGTTCTGTTTCTCTGAATATGCTGTTTGTCACCGTTGTTGAGATTCCTACACTCATTTTTTATGTATATGTGTGTGCCTAAAACAAGATTTTTTTTAATTATCAGAACAACTTTCAAGAAATCCTTTTAATTACCAGGTACTGTACAATCACAGGGTTGTTATAATCAATGAGGTCAATCAAATCTGCTTAGGCTTTAATTAAGTTTGGTGATTCAGGTCAAATTCCCATGTTTTGATTTTTTTCTTGTCTGTTTGTTACAATTCAGTTGTAACAGCCAAACCAAATCTGACTTTAAAAAAGGAAGGCTCAAGAGCCCAACTAAACCAAACACTGACCACTATAATGGTGACATAAAAATAGTGATTTTCATCTTTGTTGATTCTGCATGTTAACATCAAGTCTCGTCAATAATGGTCAATTATTCCTCAATTAATCACCTAATTATCTCATTAACTTTAACTCTGCTTCAGTGTTAATTTAACACTCCTATTTTAACACTTTCACACTCTTTAGTGTGGTCTCACATGTACTCCCAGCAGAGTTAATTTCACTCTGGATTTTTTGCTGTATAGATGCCATTCTTCTAATGATGTAGCAAGTACATCGGGTGTTATGTGAAGTGTTCCCAGTTCTGGTTTACCTAATTAATGCAGCCTAAAAATCCTTTAACGGATTTGGATATTAAAAGCATATTAGTATGTTATGTGTAAGCCAGGTTAAAGAGATGGGTCTTTAATCTAGATTTAAACTGCAAGAGTGTTTCTGCCTCCCGAACAATGTTAGGTAGGTTATTCCAGAGTTTAGGCTCCAAATAGGTTGCTTTGTAATGATTTGTATTGTAAAAAGTGCTATACAAATAAACTTGAAAAAACTTGAAATAGGAAAAGGATCTGCCACCCGCAGTTGATTTTGATATTCTAGGTGTTATCAAATTGCCTGAATTTTGAGAACATAGCAGACGTGGAGGATTATAATGTAACAGGAGCTCATTCAAATACTGAGGTGCTAAACCATTCAGGGCTTTATAAGTAATAAGCAAAATTGTAAAATCTATACGATGTTTGATAGGGAGCAAGTGCAGTGTTGACAGGACCGGGCTAATATGGTCATACTTCCTGGTTCTAGTAAGAACTCTTGCTGCTGCATTTTGGACTAGCTGTAGTTTGTTTACTAAGTGTGCAGAACAACCACCCAATAAAGCATTACAATAATCTAACCTTGATGTCATGAATGCATGGATTAACATTTATGCATTTGACATTGAGAGCATAGGCCATAATTTAGATATATTTTTGAGATGAAAAAATGCAATTTTACAAATACTAGAAACGTGGCTTTCTAAGGAAAGATTGCGATCAAATAGCACACTTAGGTTCCTAACTGATGTCGAATAATTGACAGAGCAACCATCACGTCTTAAACAGTGTTCTAGGTTATTACAAGCGGAGTGTTTAGGTCCTATAATTAACACCTGTGTTTTTTCAGAATTTAGCAGTAAGAAATTACTCGTCATCCAGTTTTTTATATCGACTATGCATTCCATTAGTTTTTCAAATTGGTGTGTTTCACCGGGCCGCGAAGAAATATAGAGCTGAGTATCATCAGCATAACAGTGAAAGCTAACACCATGTTCCCTGATGATATCTCCCAAGGGTAACATATAAAGCGTGAAGAGTAGCGGCCCTAGTACTGAGCCTTTGGGTACTCCATACTGCACTTGTGATCGATATGATACATCTTCATTCACTGCTACGAACGGTCATATAAGTACGATTTAAACATTAATGCCAACAAAGTGTTCAAGTCTATGCAAAATAATTTTGTGGTCAATTGTGTCAAACGCAGCACTAAGATCCAATAAAACTAATAGAGAAATACACCCACGATCAGATGATAAGAGTAGATCATTTGTAACTCTAAGGAGAGCAGTCTCAGTACTATGATACGGTCTAATCCTGTCTGGAAATCCTTACATATACCATTTTTCCTTGAGGGACCTAATGAAACCCTATGTGGCAAAATCAAAATGTTTAAAAAACGTATATTTCCTGCTGCTACTGGAAACTTTTGAATGTACAAGTATTAAGCATGTTAGCCTTAAAGCTTTGTTGAATTGCACTGTCGACTAGTTTGCCAGTGACATTACTTAAACATATACACATTTTAAGTTCCGATTCTCACCATTAACAAAATATGACTTTTCCCTCAATAAACTCCTAATTTGCTGCTTATTAATAGTGAGCAAGGAAGTTGTTAAGTTTTGGTATGGGGTAGAATATGGCCGTTCAGAATAAGTGTTTTATAAGCGCTAATAAACAGCCAATATTTAAATAATGGGCAATTTCCACTACTACAGTATTTCAAATGGCTTTGTCTGCCATTTTTGATGTTTTAAAGGTAACCTGTTTACTACACATGTGAAAGAACAGCAGTGATGCACATCTGTCACAGTTCACAGAGTACACAGGGTTCACAGTGTACGGCCGTGTGTGCTTTGGGAGTAATACGCATCATAAACTAACAGATGGAACCTAAAAATGGCCACTATTATCTTCCCATATGAAGACTCTCTGAAAAACAGCACAGGATATTTTCAGTCCACTCAATCACACAGCATCCGTTTGTGACCAGCAGCAACCTATCTCTATTCCTGAAGCAGTTCCCTAGCTCCAGTTTCCCCTTCCATTCACTTGTTTTCACTTCTTTGTTTTTTTCATTATGAACCCGCTTTATGCGGCAAGGCGAAGACTTAATAGATAGTGGTCTCCTTCAAAGCACTCCACCTGAAAGGCCATCATTCACGGCACTGAATTAGCATTAGCGAGAGAGCTCGTGTGATTATGCCCATGCAAAAAGAGGAGGTAATGGAGCTCTTCAGCACTGCACAAATCATTCGCCAGAACCGAGTTGGATGCAAGAAAACATACTTAGCGTGTGATGGATTCATCGATGGGAAACTTAATGCAGAAATGACCAATAGTGATGTCAGCTTTATTAGCCTGAAACATTTGCAGATGTTTTTGCCTTCTGGGCAAGACACGCTGGCATTAAACGCTTCGATCACTGCTGAGCTTCTGCTTTGATATTTTTAGCATCAGAACAAACAAAATCAGCATGCATCAACTGCACGAGTCAGATCATTTGTAGCCAAACAAGAACAAAAGATGGTTATTCACGCATTCATTACCAGCAGGGTAGATAGCTGCAATGGACTTTCCTAAACACAAAACATTCAAAACACTGCTTCCAGTGTAATTTCTGATCGATTTATTGTATAAAACTCCAATACTGGTCTAGGAACAACCTATCTTCCAGAGATGCTGGTAGAATATAAATCAAAAGAGCTTTCAGATCATCAGGATCAAACCAGTTAAAATAAGGGTTCACTCAAAACATGCCGAGATGACTTTAAGCTATTATGCTAGTTGCATAAACTTCTTAGACTAGTCTTAAAATAGATTGATCTATATTTTTTTTCTCCAGTACTGGTCATAATTTTCTTACATTTGAGATGTTTATTCACCAGGTATCTGCTATTTTGTAGAGGTGGCCAAAATGACCATTTTCACCTGAGATTCAGAGCCAAATTGCAGGGGGTCAAAATAACTTCAGAAAGATGGCAGCATCGTTATGTTATTTTCACACAGAGATTGGTAGGTTAGTAAAATCTGTTGACTTTAGTCATCTTTGCTGCATTATGTGCCAGTCGTGACAGCTTAAGAATGGGAAAAAAGCACTTCAAGTAGTATTACAGATATCAATTTTTACTTTTGGCATCATCATTTTTAAGGCTCTATATGGTTTAGGTCCAGAAATATTGGGATCGAAATATTGTTCCAGGAGTAAATTATTAATTTGTACACATTTTCAGTGGTCAAAAACCAAATATGGGTGACTTTACATCCAGCTGATACCCTTCCCTTTTAAAGAAGAACGTCTGCAGAACAAATAATGTTGAAACTAGGATTGTATCTTGTTTCTCTCTATCAGAACAATTGCATTGAACATACCTGTCTGAGTTCAATTAATATTCTTTTTTCCAAAGTGTGCACGTCTGTAACTGTAAAAAAGAAAATCTCAATCTCAATAGACTTTTAATTTGTAATCTTAATTTAATAAATTCCTATATGGTTCTGTCTCAGAGATATGGGTAGTCCAATGTGCCTCAATGTCCAGTCAAGAAAACCAAAAGTTAGACACTTTGCATACAGCTGATATTTTTACATATAAAGAACAATGTATGAAGAACAAATCATATTGAAAGCAGAAATGTATCTTGCTTCCCTCTAACTAGAAAATAGACGGTACACAACTTAAAGCTGCAGTCCGTAACTTTTGGTGCTCTAGTGGTTAATAAACAGAACTGCATGCGTCTTGTGGAAGAATAAGCTGGAGCTGGAGCTTCTTTTTTTCTGTTAATGTTTATGACGAATCATGCATTTATTGGGCTACTCCGCAGCAGTTTCTACCAGAACCAGTTTAAAATAGTCTAGAATATTTACACTTTTTATAGGTGTACCACAGTGATTCTGGATAAGCCAAACACACGTTAAGTGTCTATTAAGTTATTAAAATAGTTAATAATTGATATACTACTTTATATATAGCTACATGAAACTATATATTTTTTTGGTGATTTTCTGGACATGAAAGTTAAAATAATTATATTCTGAAATTGTCTTACCAAAACAAAACCTTCAGTACGTTTGAGGACAAATGTCAGCATGCTTTGCTCTGATGGACTAAACAAACAAACAAAGAAATAAGTCAAAGTGGAATCAAGCAGTAAACACCGTTTTTCATGGCAAAATGGGTATCTTGATTATATATTGAATTCAGAATGCAAAGGTTTCACACCCATCTGATCATTTCTTGTCAGCACGCTTGTTTATACTCAAAGTGCAACTTGGACATGAAATTGAAAAGCTGTTATCCAAATCAGAAAGCAGAAATGGGGGACTATCCAAAAATAACAGAATAGAAAATAGAAATATGTGCCGGATGCACAGCGCTACACAATAAGATATAAGAAACAATTCTGGTCCAGTCTATCTCTGCTGTACAGACTCTGTGGCAGATGGGAGGACGTGCAGGGAACAGACAGGAAGGGGACAGCGATGCATTTGAGACGCATCCCAGCGTGTGCTGCGATACACAAAAATCACACAGCAGGTCGAATATTCTGGGTCTGTCGTGTCTGTTGTGATTAACATGCACTCTTGTCAGTCTGTCCTTCCTCTCCCACTGATCTGGCCACGCACATGTCTACCTCTGTCCCCCTTCTGTCCCTAATGTGACAGCCCAGGAATCAGAAGCTAGACTGCAGAGTCATTCATCTGTCTAAAAATGCACAGATGGATATAAAGTGTGACTTTTAAGAGTGTTTGAGCATGGTGTACAGGAGGTGGCTCACCTTGATGAAATTCAAGGCTTCCTGCGGTCTTGTCTATTGCTGACTGTCTGGAATAGAACAGGCTAAGCGTCTGCTGGTACGGTCTGTGCAGTTCTGGCTTGCTCTGGTCTGTAATAATCAGAGGCTAAGATTAATGAAATTTCGTCATAATTAAATGTGATTATGAATATAACCAATTGGAACATTTTGATTTGGAACTTGTTTGTAATATAATCTCCTTAAATTCAATTTGTCCCCACACTTGAGCAATTTCTGTCTGTTCTAGCGTCTGTCTGTTTAGAACACAGCAAAGTTTAAAATGTTCAATTTGCACCACTGAAGATTCAACTACAGTAGAAAATTACAAATTGCGTCTGATTTAAAAATCCCCTCTGTCTATTTACAGTGGATAGCTGTGCATATGCATTTGTCATTGGCACGAAGCAGTTCGCCCTTTTCACCAAAATTCTTAATTGCTCACTTTGCATATTCCCAGATCAGACATCTTCCACGTGTTCATCGTGTTCCTCAAGATGTGCTCCAGTAGGCAAATGGCAGCAGTATTCCCCCTTAAACCCTATAACTAGACAAAAAGCCTCAGTACTCAGAGATTCAGATATGAGAGCAGTGATGAACAACACTGTAAACAGAAGCAATGGATCTTAAACAGCCTGCTGCACTTTAAATAAAATCCCATAAAATGAAACAACAAAGAGTTTCATTCATCTGACTTTACATAAGCACTCTGTTTGTGTTTGGTATTGTTTTATGTTTGTCTTTCCATCTGCTTGCTTGAAACCAGTGGCTATAAAAAAAAATAAATTAAAAAAAAACCTGGATTCCACCCAATTCCCTTTTTCCAAGGCCCTTTAATGAATTGATTAAGGACCAAACAGTTGCTGAACAAAAACTGCTGGGATGAGACACCGAATAACTGCTTATTTAACAAAGACCAAAACTAAAAAATATGTTTTTGCTGTGACTATCGGTGTGTTTCTCCTCTACTGCTCTATTAACCACCTGCTTCATACCTGTGTACCTGCAGCACTCACATAAACAACACTGATGACATGAATGCATTAAATGCCTCTGATGGAAGTACATGATTAGCACATATTATTGCAAATATTATTGCATGAGCACTTGGAAACATACGCACTTAAAAAAAGAAAAAAAGAAAAAGGATTTATCCATTGAAAGGTAGTTTTACAGACATCCAAGATGTCAGTGTTTAGTAATTGGGTGGATTTTGTTGTGAAAACCTGGTAACTCTTTCCGTCAGGCAGGTAACGTTATTATTGCTAACATAGCGGACTTGTCGGAAAATGCATTGGCATGATCTGTATTAAAGAGAATATAAAATAATCACTTAAAAATCTGACATTTAAGAAACATTTAAGTAAAATAGCCTTGAGAGCCTTACATACTGAAGATCCACAACTATTGACTTTGTTCTCTCTCACCGGTCTTGGGTGTGTGTACAGTAGGTCAGGGCTATTCAATTAGGCTACGTTCACACTGCAAGGCTTAATGTTCAATTACGATTTTTTTGAAAAAATTAGATTTTTTTGCAAGGCCGTTCACATTTCCAATTAAATGTGACCTTTTGTGATCTCCTGTGTGAACGTGAAATGACCCAGAATTGACCCGCATGCGCAGAAGAGTACTCAACGCTCAACGACGTCACTCGTTGTTTGCGGAAGTAGCTAACGTTAAACATGGATGTCAACAACAGTGTAGTCAACAGCGGAGCTCTTTTTGCAATATTAAAATTATTTTCCCAACGGAGCCAGCACAATTACAATCTTCTCGTTTTAAGAAGAAAATTAAAAAGAAGGAGGAGAGCAAGGTTTTTGGCCATGGTGTTTTGTGGAGCAGTGTTAGCAACGTCGGTACAGAGAAACGTATGGGTGCGGAGTCGCAGTCAGGAGTGGTGGGATACTGATGTGAGTGGCTTCACTAATACAGAATTCATCAGTTTATCTTCTCATTCCCGCCTACTTCAACGCAGAATTATGACGTTTGTAGCGTATCAATGACGTACGGGTCGGATACATGTGGCCTGGCCGTTCAGACGGAGGTCGCATTTCAAAAGATCGGATACGTATCGGATTTAGGACCACATAGCCAAGTGGCCTGGGTCGCATTTGAAAAGATTGGATCTGTGTCGTTCAGACTGTCATGAAAAGATCAGATACAGGTCGCATAGGGGCATAAAATCGGAATTGGGTCGTTTCAGCCTGCAGTGTGAACGTAGCCTTAGTTTTATTTGAGGGTCAGATTATTGAATTGAATATTTTAACTGCTGCATATACAGCAGTAAAATCAACTAATATTACCAACACAAACATCTATAAAAAACAAAATTGCTATATGTCAGTCGATTAAAAAAATACAAAAATAAATTAATCTATTTTAATCAACTAATAAATATTTTTTTTCTGTAATCATGATTAATTGCATATTAATATATATTCATAATTTCATATTGAACCTCCAAATTAATGCAGAATCAACCCATATTTTAAAAGTGTTTAATGGCATCTCTTTACTTTATTATTAACAAAGGCCAGTATTTTTGATAACAATACTGCTACTGATGTCTTGATTAATTGCATTTTCATCTCAATTTTAGTCATTTATTATAGTCATTCAACATTACAGTATATTTTTAACATTTAGTAGGCTTTGAAAAATATAACTTTTAATGAATAAGTGAATTTAAAACTATGAATTGTATTTAATAGTTTTGGCATAATTGTGTGTTTTTTGTTTTTTGTCAGCGTACGGCTGATCACGCATTCTTTCAAACTATGTTTTTTAATCATATTGTTAGAAGGGGGCAACCCTCAGATAGATGGGGTCCAGTCCCCCACCCCCCGGGATTTCCGCCTATGCATTCAGGCACATAATGAAACAAAGTAAAGAGGCCGCACTATGCATATAAAACGTTTATTTTGCACAAACGCGTTTCGGCGTGTGCCTTCTTCAGTGTTCAGGAAAGCTTGTAACCAATCTTAAATACCCACACCCATTGTCATTGACACACCCATCGTCGTCATCATCATCAAAAGTGATACCAGGACCAATGGTGTCGCTATATACTGCAATATAATACACATAATACATCAAGAATTTTAACACATTCCATACACATGTAGTATTAACCTGCATTTATAGAAAACAGCTTAGTGACAGATCTTCATTCATCCCGTGCGGGATGCAAGTATTCAAATTAAAAATATGCCAAGCCTCTCGCTGCAAGAGGAGGTTCTCACGGTCTCCACCTCTTGGAGGCCGATTGACCAGCTCCAAGCCCATAAATTTGAGCATGTTGGCATTATGTCCCACAGAATGTTATATAAGGCCAGCACTCTGAAAATCTAAAAAAACATAGTGAAGCCTGCTCCCAACCTTATCACTTCAGGCACATAATTAAATTTCAGGTAATTAGCAGAGATATTCACAACTGAAAGGACTGAAACCTTTAATAATCCTCAAATGTGCCGCTATAGCCTTTTAACAAAGAAAGCAGTTGACACATGGAGCGATTACATTCTCAGATGTCCTGGTGATTGATGGACATCTCTTCTGGGATTAGGATGGGGCTGAAGCTCAGAGACCCGGTCGATCAGCAGCAGTAACTCAGCAGTCTGCTGTGAGATCAGCAGGTAATGAGTAATGCTAATGAAACACAGCTGGCCCCTCAGGCTCCGGTCAGCACATTTGCAAGTGTGCTCGGCGTGTTCATTACTAACACTATCACTATCACAGAAACGCTGTCTGTGCATCCCACAGTGACAGTAAATTAACAACTTCAGTGATTCCGTGTCTCAGAGTTGAATGCATGTTTCTGTCTTTACTGTCTCTGTTTTGCTGGTTGAGTTCCTTGCAGCTGGAGGTGTCTGACTCTGAAGTGATGTTGTACTCTTGATTCAAGCCTCTGGAGTGCACATACACCGGCTCACTGAAGCTTCAGTCACGACTTCTCTGACTCAAGAAGACGCCTGACTCTCCCATGATGCCCAGGGGCTTTAAAGGCTACACTACAATAACAGACACAAGAGAGATGTCATCTAGACAAGTGGTACTCAAACTTTATAGGCCTCTACATTAATCAGACCATTCAAGTACCACCAAGTCCCAATGTTTCCTGTATTTGTATTTCAGAAGTTTTAGATCATGCCGTCAGCACCAACATGTTAGATCTGGAATATTAGATCTGATGCCAGAAACTGGTCTGGTACCAAAAACTTGTTAAACACCAATCCATGTCTGGTACCCCAAATAATCTTTAATGCATTTTGTATAGCACCCAAAACTGTATTACAAATCTTTTATCAGCCCAAGAGGCAGAGAGAAGAAAGTGGGGCAGAAAGCAAGAGGAAAGAGTACTGATACAGAAGCAACAATGATATAATATACTATAAACTCTGCTCATTTTACTGTCTCCTCCTGCTTTCTGTTCTTCCCTGGCTTTAGATTTTGATATCACCCTTCACCAGGCCTACACCTAACCCTCACAGGAAATTTTGTGCATTTTTACTTTCTCAAAAAAAAACTAATTCTGTATGATTTATAAGCGTTTTGAAAAATGGGGACATGTCCTCATAAGTCACCCTCTCCTTGTAATACCTGTGTCATACCCACAGGGCCGTAGCTCGGGCTTGCGGGGCCCCGGTGCAGGTTGTACCAGTGGGCCCTGTTTGAATTTTTAATTTGTATGGTCGTTCTTTTTATTTATTAGTGCTATTTACACAGAGTTTACACAACTGTTAGTATGACAATATTTACACAACTATCAATACTTTGTTGACCAGTTACCAAGCAGTGCTTAATTTTGTTCAGACTGTGGTGTGAAAAGTTGCTGTGCGCTAAACGCAGCTCTCTCTCCGCGTGCACACTGAACACAGCGCGCGAGTAACAGCTTCTCAGTTGAGCTATTCCTCGTCTTGTGTTTTAATGCTTTAAACTCTTTTGAATGTTTAAATCGACAAGTGGCAAGGCTTAAAAACATGTGAAAATTATAAGCTTTCGTGAACACAAGCAGCAATGGTCTGTCAACTGTCCTGAGCGTCTTTTTAGGCTGGCCTCAGTGAACAATTGATCTGTTTAAATGCAAGGTTTAAAGGGATAGTTCAAAATTCAAATTATGTCATTAATTACTCGCTCCAAACCAGAATTTCAATCTTTGGAAGACAAATTTTTAATGTTCACTTCTCATTTTATATCATCCATTGAAAGTCCATGCAACCAAAGTGTAATGCACCATAAAGTATGAAAGGACATCATAAAAGAAGTCCATATGAATCAAACGTGAATATGTCTACAAACAATGTACAGTTACACGATGGGAGAGTTCTTTCAATTACTCCAACATTTCAACCACAACCTAATGCAAACTATTGTTTGTGATAACAGTTACATTATATGGTAAATATTTCTATTTTTTTTAATAAAATGTTAACAATACTTTTGTCTCTTTTGCCTCGCTAAGGCTAATTTGGTAGCATTTTATGTATTCTAACGACACACAAATAATATTCTCACGCAAAATCACAGTGTGACTGGAAATTACACACAAGCAATAATTCCCTTGATTTTTTCATTGTTTTCTTCACACATCATGTCTTATTCATCATAGTCTCACAAATAAGTGTTCATTTTTTGATAAAAAAAAAAGGGTTTCAATAAAAATAATTTAATCTGTTTTCTAAACAAACCCAACAATTATATAATGACTTCAGATTCAGCAACCTCAGACATGTTTAGCGCTGAATGCAAACGATAAGAGTGAGCGAGATTAACGTATTTATTGTATTTATCATAGAGACGTTAATCTTAATATTGTGTGGCTTGTTAAAATGAGGTGTGCTGTTATCTTCTCCGCAATCAGACTTTTAATGTTTACCTGGCTGACGATATAATTGTGTGGACTTTGAGGGAAGGAAAGAGCTAGTAAACCAGTAGAGTTTTGCAAAGACAAGAACCTCTTCAGAAAATGTAAACTCATATCTGTTGCCATCCATTTATTAGACACATATGTCTTTGCTGCAGACGTCAGATGTCTGGACGTATTTGGAGATTGTCTGAATCATTGCCTGTGGTTATGCTTTGAGATACAGTGAGACAGATTCCTTATGGCATGTGAGTAATTCCCACTGGCCAGAAACCCTGTCAAAAACGTCCCCATACGTTCTGCAGGAGATCTAGGGTCTTTACCGAGCAGCAGATGTTATGTTAACCTTTATGTAGTTATATTTTATAATGTCTTACTCCAGTTACTCTATATACGTAAGTAGTCTACATGTGCACATATCATGTAGTGGATTGTTACTTTAAAGTTTTTAAATAAACGTGACCGCAGAGAATGCTTTAGTATTTATCTTTGAACAGTCATTGATTAAACAATTTCCCAGGTGTATGACTGTCTCTGTGCTTTATATGGATAGCTTGCCAAACTAAACTCCTGGGGTTGGATTGAGAAGATGAAATGAATTACTGGGGGGAATCTTACCAGTCCAGCATATTCTAATGAGTCTCACATCAGTGATAATGTAGATTCCCAACAGGACCAGAAAGCCTTCGGAGACCCACGAATGTCTACTTCACTGCCTCTGCAGACCTCATTTCCCCTTAACACTGACATGCTTTCTTCAAATAAAGAAGCCGGTTTTCAAACTCATCTGTATCTGTAACACTGTGCCATGAGGGCAATTTTTGATGTAAACAGGCCTTTGCAGTTGGCAAATATATGTAGAGCTCTGGTGGGATGATAGACTGAAGAATCACACCAATCCATTGGCAGGTGGTGCAAACACCATCCACTGAGGCATCACACATCAATTAGGTGACTTTCTGCTGCATAACTAAAGATTTGGGCCATTTGTCTGAACAAGCAGAGACCATTTAAATACTAGAGCACCTTCCATAAGGTGTTTTAATACTTCTAAATCACATCTTTTTACTGCTTGCTTCAGTCAGCGTGATGCACACTAAATCCAGTTCACTCTTCTTTGAGTTCACTGCTGGCTTTTATAGATGTGCAGATGTGGCCTGCTGTACATCTAGGGTTTATTTGGAGGCCAAATAATGGTTTGCCTTGGGAAGGCATTTCATGATTCTTGTCCATTCTTACTGTATGCTGGGGACAAGATGTTTAAGACATTTCCACTCAATACAGGGCCAGAGTGGGACTCATTTTCAGCCCTGGACTTTCATGCCTTAGACCGGCCCACTGTTGTTCAAGACTGACTATATTAAAATAATGTCATTAAAATCTCAGTATATATCAGAATAGTCTTGTAATACAGTTCGTTGTATTTTTGCTCGCTTGTCTTTAAAAAGGTGCTGCTGTTGGAGGAGTCAAAAGATAATAATGTCATCATTAGGCTTGCCAGATAAATTCAGAAATGGAAAATAAGGGCCAATTGTGATATAAGAAAACATGGGGTAGGATATGAAAAGTTCTTGTCTCTTAGAAGGATTGGAGATTTGCATTCCCTGTTGGTCAGTCCTGCATCTCTTGATCTTGCTCTTGACCGTGTCAAGGCCTTGCTTATGCCAGCGTAATCTTTCCAAGTACGCTTTGATTTTGTTGCACTCTCAGATTATATCTTGACCATTGTGTTAAGGAATTACGTCGACTACACGATGGCATGAATCTGATCAATTCTTTGTTTTGGTGGTTGAGGCAGGAGATCTGTGGCTGATAAGCAGAGGACACTGCAGTTTCAGTTGCATGAAGAAGTATTCAACACACCGATACATAAACAGTGAATAAACTGTCAATAGAAACTAAGCAACATTAATGTTCCCTGAATAGGCAAAGAGATTATGTATGGCCAGTCATACTTACACAGCTCTGCTTTCCTTCTATGAACTCTTAACTGTGATGGCATGGATGCTTTTCTTTTGAGACCTGAGTGACACAATGCCTCATTGGGTGTTGTTATCTGCTAATGACTTGGCATGGCTCTATATGGCTCAAGACAATCATCACAACATGGGATGTTCCCATAGTATTGGCTGCTAATGCAGCATCTCGTTCCCTATTCAGGGTACCAAGGATACTTACTTCAGCCTAAAATCCAGTCATGCCAAGGACGTTAACTATAGTGTTAGCTATAACTTTTAATTTTAACGTCACTATAATGAACTATAATGACAACATTGAAAGCCAATCAGAATCAGAGTTTAAAGAGCACTTAAGGCTGCAGACAACAATACATTGGTGGTGTGGCCGCTCTCAAAGTTATCAATATAGATATTGTTCTTGGTGTGAACAGGCCTTAACTCTAGGCTGTTTATGGTTGCCAAGCGAAGAATCAGCATGCATTAACATACTGTAGAATGTGCAGTTCCATCTACATTTTATAAGGGGTTCATTGGAGTCTTTTTTTCTGTTATAAATATTTATGTACACCAACTGATATTCTGTTTTGAATAAAATAAATAAATAAATAAAAATCCATTATGCATACAGTCAAATCAAGTTTAGATTTTTGTAATATTTCTGCATGGTCCCCGGACAGTTGGAAATGAACCCAAAAAGAAGCCGCCTACGTCCATCGCTGAAATCAGTCCACAGACATGCTGAATCTACATCATTTGTCAGGTTATGAGAGGACATGGGAACATGAAATCAAACTCAAGCCTGGTTCACACGGCAGGATAATTAGGCCGATTTTAGCTCCGATTCACCCCTTTCGACAATCTTAAGGATGCTCCGAATATCGTAAAATAATCTGATCAGATATTCCTGCCGTGTGTGGTGTGTTAAGACTGCTCTCCTCTGCTCCGAAGGACGTCGGGACCGCTCCGATCTCAAATCGGGGATATCCAACATGTTGGATTTATTTGGCCAGATTTCTTCTCGTGTGTGGTGTCCCCCGAGGACAAACGATCACGCAGCCTGTGGACTGTGGCGTGTAGCCAATCAGAAAGCGAGGTGACGAGGTGGCGAGGAAGTACCGGGAAACAAAATCAAAACAGCCGGCGGCATGGCGCACCAGAAAGTCCGGTGGACGTCGGAGATGGAGGACCAACTCGTCGACCTGTGGCAACACCGTGAATGTTTGTCTCCACTTCTTTGACCATCGCCTTTTCTTGTTTTTCTTATGTTTTTTTTTTCGGTTACAAACAAAGCACAAACTATGGCCACTGCATCCTCTTCATCCGCCATGATTGTTTACTCTGAAGTCACGTTTGATCTCGAGGGATTTTGCGAGATTTCCCGTCTGACCTGGGAATGCTCGGGAGTCCAATCGGTTCGTGTGTGCTGTGTTGATTTTGCCGTGTGGCTGCACACCACACACTGTACGACCAAAACTGTTAGACCCGTGATTTGCTATTGCCTTGTGTGGGGTCTCTCAGGTTTGGAAAATCAAAAAAAAAATTGCTTTCATCTTCACATGTTTTTTATGTCTTCTTTGCTCATTTTTCCTTTTCACTCCTCTTCTGCAATCTGAGATTGTACAGTCGTGGCCAAAAGTTTTGAGAATTACATACATTTTGGAAATTGGAAAAGTTGCTGCTTAAGTTTTTATAATAGCAATTTGCATATACTCCAGAATGTTATGAAGAGTGATCAGATGAATTGCATAGTCTTTCTTTGCCATGAAAATTAACTTAATCCCAAAAAAAACCTTTCCACTGCATTTCATTGCTGTCATTAAAGGACCTGCTGAGATCATTTCAGTAATCGTCTTGTTAACTCAGGTGAGAATGTTGTCGAGCACAAGGCTGGAGATCATTATGTCAGGCTGATTGGGTTAGAATGGCAGACTTGACATGTTAAAAGGAGGGTGATGCTTGAAATCATTGTTCTTCCATTGTTAACCATGGTGACCTGCAAAGAAACGCGTGCAGCCATCATTGCGTTGCATAAAAATGGCTTCACAGGCAAGGATATTGTGGCTACTAAGATTGCACCTAAATCAACAATTTATAGGATCATCAAGATCTTCAAGGAAAGAGGTTCAATTCTTGTAAAGAAGTCTTCAGGGCGTCCAAGAAAGTCCAGCAAGCGCCAGGATGGTCTCCTAAAGAGGATTCAGCTGCGGGATCGGAGTGCCACCAGTGCAGAGCTTGCTCAGGAATGGCAGCAGGCAGGTGTGAGCGCATCTGCACGCACAGTGAGGCCAAGACTTTTGGAAGATGGCCTGGTGTCAAGAAGGGCAGCAAAGAAGCAACTTCTCTCCAAAAAAAACATCAGGGACAGATTGATCTTCTGCAGAAAGTATAGTGAATGGACTGCTGAGGACTGGGGCAAAGTCGTATTCTCAGATGAAGCCCCTTTCCGATTGTTTGGGGCATCTGGAAAAAGGCTTGTCCGGAGAAGAAAAGGTGAGCGCTAGCATCAGTCCTGTGTCATGCCAACAGTAAAGCATCCTGACACCATTCATGTGTGGGGTTGCTTCTCATCCAAGGGAGTGGGCTCACTCACAATTCTGCCCAAGAACACAGCCATGAATAAAGCAAATACTGACTCTTTGCATAAATGTCATGTAATTGTCGATAAAAGCCTTTGAAACGTCTGAAGTGCTTGTAATTATATTTCAGAAACAACTGAAACAAAGATTTAAAAGCAGTTTAGCAGCAAACTTTTTGAAAACTAATATTTATGTAATTCTCAAAACTTTTGGCCACGACTGTATTTCACTTCGGCAATTAATCAGACTGCATTTCGCTGGTATACGATACATCAGGCTTCACTTCAGTGCAAAAGAGAGCAGCAGAAGCACTTTAACGAGTCTACTTAAAGCAAGACATATAGCTCTCAACTAATTCTGTATGATTATAGTAAAGCTCTTGATATCAGTGACCATGCGATGCCTCTTAAAGGTGACGATATAGGCTAACTAACCTTTCACATTCATTTATGGTGTTGAAATTATTTTCAGTGTTTCAGTGCCATGTCAAAACTCTCTTGACGGTTTTAAAAGGGATAGTTCACCTTCATACAGATTTGGACCAACGTATAAGGTGAATAATAATAAAAATAAAAAAAGAGTTCAGTTGATCCTAATAAGTGCTCAACGTCACAGTCGTAAACACGACAGATTGCCTGGTGGACCTCCCTCAAAACGCAACTCGGTGGGTTTTGTTGCAAAAAACTGCCAACCCTTTTGTCAATGTTAAATGTTTTGAAAGTGATTCCAGCGATATTGTCTCATGTACTATATTTAAACCTTTAAACTGACGGCAGAAGGCGTGACGACTGAGACTAGTCTGTGTCGTTAGCATTAGCTTTGGTGTGGACGTCCCTATTCTCTTAGAATTTATCATCATAATTCTCACTCTTGGAGTGAACGGGACTTAACTTAAACTAAATTTGTGCGAAAGACAGATAAAGTGAAAGCAAGAAAGCCACTGGAGACAGTATGTGGATGAGAGAGTGCAGTGCCGGGGTTGAAGAGTGTTGGAGAGCGGCGGAAAGCCATTAAAAATTCATGATGCAGGAAAACTTCAAATGTCATGATGGGTGGGCTGTTCATAAACATATCAATAAAGGAGCCACAATGGCATTCTCCCTTACACGCTTATTAATTAACATTTCAAAAGCCTCTGAGTGCTCATAAAAAAACGCTAGGTTTAACTCTGAAACCACAGCAAACATACACAAGTACTTCACGGTTTAAACACAAGACACTTTAAGAACAAGAATCACCAATGCTAAATAGTGTTAAAAACAGATGTATTACATCTTATGCATTGAAATTCTTGATCAGGCAGGTTTAAGAAACATCACACAAGTGGTAATTCTGAGTGAATCAATAGTGCCCTCTATAGGCCCTTGGTAAATAATGCAAATGGAATACATCCCGAAACCCCATCAACATTACACCATGGTAAATGTTAAAAACAGGGTATTTTTAAAACATTTGTTGGTGTAAGTGAACAAATTAAGTATTGCTGTAAAAATGAATCAAATGAGGAATCAAAGGAACACAGAAATGTACCATGTATGAGTACACTGCTAGTATGTCTTGCGAAAAATAAACCCACAAATGAACCAAACGATGCTCACAGTTTAGTTTTAATTCATTGTGAATGTACATGTATTAATTGAAATACCTTTTTAATATATCTTTACATAAACCTGTAGTCATTCTGTTTGCACCTTATAAAAAACAGTATAGTGTAATACTATAATTGCAATTAAAACAAATTTCTGATGTCAGGAAGACGAGATATACAATAGAATCTACAGCATGTCTCTATACAGTGCACAGGCCCTCTGGTGCCAGACAAAACCAAGTGTACCGTAAAACCAGCAGTGATGTGAAAAAGTACCATTCAAAAATGCACCAGGATTTTTACAACGACTCCATGATGTAACATCAACCATTTTCTATTAAATTGTTCAATGTACAGTGGACTATATCATCATTTACAGCTGAATCTCACGAAAGCTGTCAAGTGCATATTTCACCCCAAAACAAAAAGTTTAAGCTTTAGGATCATTAGAATGTTTGGCATTGTGAAAAAAATAAAAGAAAAAATGCATTCTCATTATGGTAATATGTGAAAAACTGTTTTTTTTTTCTTATATATATATATATATAGCTTTTAAATACGAAAAAAATATTACAGTATTTTACTGTAATAAAAAATAAAATCTATTACAGTAACAAGAATTACAGTTGACAACAATGCACATGAGAAAAAGCACACACACACAAAAAAAATACAACAACTCAAAAAGTAAGATATTTAACACTATATTAAGAATAATTTAGGGGGAAAATGTGCTTAAATTATGAAAAATAATATCTAGTAATATCTAATAATAGAATCTAGTGAATTCTTATGATTTTTGGGTAAAATATGGTGTGTTCTTGTGGGATTCACAAATATCTAAAGTGAAGTGCTATGTTGTTAGAAAAGATGAAACATACTAAAGCTGGTGTTTTATCTGTGTGAAAAAGTCAAAGTATGGTACATTTCAGTAAAATGCACATAAAGAGAAAGTGAGACCGCGTGCCGACGTCCTGAGAATTACAAAGATGTGCTTTCAGATCCACACACCAGTCAGTGTGTGTTCAGCGTGAGAAACAGTGTTACATGTCAACAGACTTTCTTCTGTATTACTCGAAGGTCAGGCTTAAAAAAATCATTTAACAGTGTTAAGGCATAAGAAGACAGCAAATATCATCACTCCCTCACTCTCGCTCAACACTAAAACAGTTTATCTCCAGTGTCATAATTTCCATAAAAGTATTATTGTTGGGTACACGAGCACATTCTTCATCACAGAAACGTGTGTACCATAAAGATTATTAAAACACCCCAGTCCATGCTGTGGGAATCATGGGAACTTTACAGGACACTGGCCCTCAAACCCGCTCCCCAGAAGTACCAGCATCCCGC
This sequence comes from Carassius carassius, assembly GCF_963082965.1. Classification (NCBI taxonomy): domain Eukaryota; kingdom Metazoa; phylum Chordata; class Actinopteri; order Cypriniformes; family Cyprinidae; genus Carassius; species Carassius carassius. The sequence goes on from NC_081762.1 coordinate 27,598,618, forward strand.
ACACACCCGCATCACTTCCTCCTCCTCCACTTGAGTCCAGAGCACTGAGCGGCTGGCCCGACACTCGTCAGTACAGGCTGGAGGATCATGGGAAACTGGATGCTGGAGTGAGATGGAGGCTTCTAGATGCAGCTTTTATCCATCTGGGGCTTCCTCTTTAGAGACGCTGATTATGGCCGATGAAACCTTCAAAAGGAATAGAAAGACGACGTGACATTTTTGTTAATACAGTCCAGGTGATGGCTAAAGAAAACGATCACGTTTATATGCACATTATATTACAATTACTGCCTTAACTCAAGAAACAAAAAAACTAAACAAAACAACAACAAAAAAGGTAGCCACCTTGCATTATTATTCTACAACCACCGCTCCATTTCTGTATTTATCACTTGGCTTTTAAGGAACATTATTTTAATGAATGGCTTTTACTGAAAACACATATACATACATACATTTATACACACACAACCATTCAAACCTTTGAGTTCACCATTTTCTTTTTTTTTTAGAAACTTTTATTCAGCAAGGACAAATTAAATTGATCAAAAGTGACCTTAAATATCAAATCATCCTTTTATAGGTAAGATTATGGAAATCATAGACTTTAATAAGCTGAACAACTACTTAAACTCAAAAGGATACCAGAACAATGTTCTATCTGGTTTCCGACTGCATCACCGATGGAGTTTCAGTTCCTTGCCGCTGTCGCCTCTGGCTTGCTTAGTTGGGGACACTTCATCTACAGCGATATCGTTGACTTGATTGCAAATAAATGCACAGACACTATTTAACTGAACAGAGATGACATAACTGAATCCAATGATGAACTGCCTTTTACTATCATTTTTGCATTATTGACACTGTTTTCCTAATGAATGTTGTTCAGTTGCTTTGACGCAATGTATTTTGTTTAAAGCGCTATATAAATAAAGGTGACATTGACATTGACATCACAGCACAGAGACAGCATCCATGAAGATAAAAAAATTATATTCGCCTGAATTCTGATTCTGGCAAAGTATCAGTGCTGGCACTACTAGATCTCAGTGCTGCGTTTGACACTGTCGATCATAACATACTACCTAGAGAGACTGGAAAACTCAGTCTGGCTTTCTGGATGGTACTCAAACGGTTCAGGTCATACTTAGAAGGGAGAGGCTATTATGTGAGTCTAGGAGCATAAGTCTAAGTGGATGTCCATGACATGCGGAGTCCCACAAGGCTCGATTCTAGCACCGCTCTTGTTTAGCCTGTTTATGCTCCCACTGAATCAATTAATAAGACATAACCAAATTGAGGAATTGTGATTCTGGAGACAGACCTAACTAAATCAGCATACTATCATCTCAAAAACATTTCAAGAATTAGATGTTTTGTTTCCAGCCAAGACTTGGTGAAACTTGTTCATGCCTTTATCACCAGCAGGGTGTACTATTGTAATGGGCTCCTCACTGGGCTTCCCAAAAGACCATTAGACAGCTGCAGCTCACCCAGAACACTGCTGCCAGGATTCTGACTAGAACCAGAAAATCTGAGCATATCACACCAGTCCTCAGGTCCTTACACTTGCTTCCGGTTACATTTAGGATTGATTTTAAAGTACTTTTACTCATTTATAAATCACTCAATGACCTAGGACTGAAATACACTGCAGATATGCTCACTGAATATAAACCCAATAACCCACTCAGATCATTAGTATAGAGTCAGTTTTGCACTTTTTAGCTATGATGGACTATTCTGATTACATCTTTCACACTTTTCTGGACTTTGACAGTGTATTTTACTTGGCAGTCTATGGGACAGTCACAAGCCTCCCGGTTTTCATCTCAAATATCTTAAATTGTGTTCCAGAGATGAACAAAGCGTTTACAGGTTTGGAACGACATGAGGGTAAGTGATTAATGACAAAGTTTTCATTTTGGGGTGGAGTAACCCTTTAAATCCAGAGTCAAAACTCATTTGTTTGGCTGTGCATTTAGTGAATGAGCACCGTGCTACGTCCGAACGGATTGCACTGTATTTTATGTATAATAATTTTCTGTCCTTAACTGCTTTAAATCATTTAAAATTATTTGAAAAGTTTTTAAATTCCTTGTTTTTATCGTTGTGATTATTTTTATGATTATTTTACTTCCTTTTATGTAAAGCACTTTGAAATACCATTGTGTATGAAAAGTGCTATACAAATAAACTTCCCTTGCCTAAAAGGCGTTTTAGCATTACAAAAGAGTTGTATTTTACATAAATGCTGTTCTTTTAGACTTTGTATTTATTTGAATTTATATTTTTGAGCAGCAAATCAATATATTATACTGATTTATGAAGGATCATGTGACACTGAAGACTGAAGCAATGATGCTGAAAATACAGCTTTGATCACAGAAATAAATGACACTTTACAATATTTCACAATATCACTGTTTTTACTGTATTTTTGCAGGCTTGTTGAGCATGAGACAAAAACATGAAAAAAATGCTTGCTGACCCCAAACTTTTGAATGTCTCTGCAGCTAGATATATATATATATGTATGTATGGATGTATTTTGACTGGTAATCACATTCTTGCGGTTGTATTAACTTATTCCAGTTAAGAAAGTGTTAAAAGTGTCTCACCTGGTGTATATCCTGCTGTCCTCATGTACTTCCATTTCTGAGCTCTTATACTCATTCAGCTCTTTTCTTATGGCCGCCTGGAAGAGGACAAAGAAAGAACATCTTAAACACCTGTTGTATAAAACACCTTACAGTACACCTTAATGATGATGTCATTTGGTCAAATCAACATGAAATTCTGATGCTTTACAGCCAAGAGGGTTGAGAAAGTGTCTCTCAGTCTCAATGTGCCTTTTCAATTAAGATTTGCTTGATTTCCTGATTTGCAAATGCAAATTTAAATGAGACGCCATTTAAAAGCTGTTATATTGGTGAGCAGTGACAGGGTCAGACCTTGTCAGAAGGTGTGAGTTTGGTCCAGGGTTTGTCTGCGCGCCGGTCGTATTCTTGAGCGTGTGTGCACTCCACATACTCATGAAAGCGCAGGATCTTTCTGGCCTGCAGCTCAGCCACCGTAGGCCTCTGGGACAGCTGCACACACAAACAACAGCAACACTTGCTTTCACGCTCTGCTAGATCAGTACCTGCTCGCACCACAAAACATCATGTCATTTTATTGCAGGTTTTTGTTCACATTTATTTGTCCGTGACAGTTAAGAAGTCAAAGAGGTGAGTAGTAAACAAGCATTTATATTTTATGATATTACATTTAGAATTTTGAATCTCTAACGGAAGGGATTTAAGGGATTTATTATTTCTTTATTTTTTATTCTGGAAAAGACAAGAAATAACTTGAACTTGAACTTAAAACTTTACAAAGGGACAATTCATACACTATCATTCTTTTTAATGTATTTGTAATAAATAATGATATTTATTAATATTATTAATAACATTTAGAATATTAAGACTATTTTTTAAAGAAACTTTTTTTAGCAAGGACATTAAAATTATATATAATAAAAATGACAGTACAAGCATGTATAATGTTACAAAAGATGTCTATTCATCAAAGAATCTTAAAACTAAATTCATAACCATTTCCATAACAAAATATGAAGCGGCACAACTATTTTCATATATTATCAATGTTAAAATGTTTCTTAGGCACCAGACCATCAAGGGAATACATTACATTTTAAAATACATTAAAATATAGTAAGTGATTTTAAATTGTAATAGTATTTCACTAAAGCAATTATTTGACTATATGTTTGATTTTACATTCAGACTTGGTGAGCATTGGAGGTTGCTTTCAAAAACATAAAAGATAAATCTTGCTGGCTCCAAACCAAGTTGAACAGAAGTGTATTTGTCTAAAAAAGTAATTCCAAACATTTAAGAGCTTTAGAGGTTTTGATGAGAAACAAATAGTCAGATGATGGATGTGTGCCTTCAAACCTTTCTGGTCAGTCTGCGCTTGATTTCACTTCTTTCTGCGCGTCGATCTGCTTCATCCTTGGCTGAAACAAAAGAACGTGCAGATGTTAAGAAAATCTTTTCTGGAAGCATCACAAACTTGGGACCTACATCAGCTATGACTGACTACAACAAATGCTACAGAGGACAAGAAGACGGCGGATGTAAGACTGACCCAGTAGGATGTTTCTCTGCTCAAGCTCTTGTGCGGTGGGTCTCTGACTCAGCCTCCTATCAGGACATGCAAAATACACACACAGTGTGAGTGTGGACAGTACAAAGAGCCCATAAACCCAGAGTGAACACACACACACACACACACACACACACACACACACACACACAGACCTCGTGAGTGCGCTGCCGATCTTGTTGCGGACAGATTCCCACTGCTCTTTGTTGTCCCAGATGATGTTCTCCTGGTCCTGAGACTGCTCTTTCTCCTGCTGACGCTCCAGCTTCAGAGCCAGAGTGTCCTTACGCTTCACACGGCTTGCAAGCCCACCTGACAAGAGATACACACAATCCTCATTAGCGCTTTGCACAAACATGGTTTTGATGCTATGAGCAAAACAAAGCTGCAACATTCAAGATTTGAGCACATAAAAGGTTAAAGCACTGATAAAAGAAAACTGTTAACAAAGAGTGAGCAAAACACTATGTTCTGAACAAGATGACACTATTAATCGATTGCATTTACTTTTTGCATTTGCTTTTAGTTGGGGTTTGAAAGAGTTTTTTATTTTTTTTAAAGGAGACTCTTATTCTCACCAAAGCTGCATTTATTTGGCCTATACACTGTACAGTAAAAACAGTGACACTGAAATATTATTACAATTTAAAATAAATGATTTCTATTTGAATATTATGTTGAAATTATTTATTTCTGTGTTCAGAGCTGTATTTTCAGCATCATTCCTCCAGTCTTCAGTGTCACACGATCCTGCAGATTTCATTCTGATATACTGATCTGCTGCTCGAGAAGCATCTCTGATTATTATCTCACAATAGTTGTATTAGTACACTGACCCCGATATTTTTAATACTAATTTCTAACAAAGGCAAGTTTTGTCCAAGTTTTAACTCCGTATTCACCAGTTCCATGTTTTCAAGTGGAGACCATTACAAAGATTTTTTCTGATGCCCTTATTAATGCAGGACAGGTACAATATTCCTCAGTAACCCTCATACGGCTGGTCAGACAGAGTTAAAGCATCATACTTGTGGGAACATCCTCCTCATCATCCTCATCATCCTCCTCTCTGTAATTGACGGGTCCATCAGAATCGCTCTCTTCGCTCTCCTCGTCGACGCTGTCTCCATGCCCCGTGTCCTCGGGGATGACGGTGACCCGTGGGTCTCCCACCAGACCCCGCCGGCTGCGCGGCTCCAGCTGAAGAGTGGGCCGAGGGACGGGACGCAGCTTCTGCAGCTCTTCTTCAATGTCAAAATCATCATCCTCAGGCCTAGACAGTACACAATCACAGAGACACAGTGAATATTCCTTTAATTGTAATACATATACATATATATATAGTACACACAGATCTGGGTAGTAACTGATGATCTGACTGTTATCTGGATTACATATCAGATTCCAAAAATTAAGCATTAGATTAGATTTTAAAATACTCATAATCAGACTACTGTTACTTCTTATGGATTACATGATTGCATATTATATACACAATAGCAATAAATTATTCATAATTTATTGATTCTCCCTAATTCTCCCTTTCATCTTTTCAATTTTCATTTCTGAAAGAGTTTACTGCTTTAATATACTCTTTAATAAACTCACAAACATTTTTGTCGCCTGATCCTCTTTAATCTAATATATTTCCTTGAAGCACCCCTGAGATTTTAAAATAAATATTTTAAATAATGAAGTATCACATTTGCATGTCCCTGATGTTGGTTATGGTCACATGACATGCAGGTAAACAAATAAAATATTTCATTTTTTTAGTGCCTGTTTTATCTTGATTGATTTTATATATTTTTATATATATTTTTTTGGATTTAATTAATTATTAGCTTTCCATTAAACTCCCTCCATCCGTTAGGGAAACCTTGATGTAATGTTTAATAGACTTCATGTTGCTAATAACAAAAAATGGAATATCTTTGTATTTTGATCAATCTGGTACAATATAATCCTATTTAACTCAATAAACGAGAAAGCTCAAAATAAATCTGAATGTAATCTGATTATATTACCTAAAATGTGTAATTTAATGGATTACACAACGAACTAAAACTTTTTGTCATGTCATTTGGAATCAGTAACATATTACAATTTGTAAGTAATCTACCCAGCTCACATAATAAGTGGCATAATAGTAGGCAGGATTTCTTCTTGGGATGCAAAAAGTAGCAATCAGTTATAAATGTAGAAAAGCAGAGAACACTGAGTTCTGAGCTGAACTGATTGGGACACTCACAGTCGCAGAGGTTCGATAGTGACAGGAAGAGAGTTTCGCCTCTCTCCTGGGGCCTCAGCCAGAAAGTCCGGGGGTGACTCAAACAGAAGCGAATGAGCTCGCTTGGATCCTTCCGGGTTGGGCTGGATGGGGCCAGGACTGTTCAAGGCTCTCTGGATGCGTATGTGCAGAGGTAAGGGCGGCTCCGAGGGCGGCTCTGTGGTGGGGTTGGGGGGGTCCACGTGTGGGACCTCAGGGGGCTGGTGGGCACGGGGAGGGGACGGAGGTATATGGGTTGGTGGAGGGGAGAGTGCTTCAGAGTTGTCTGATTGGCCAGGGGGCGGGGCAGAAGCTGGGGACGGGACCGGGTTGGAGGCGGGGCCTGGGGGCGGAGGCTCAGGCTGATTGGCCGAAGAGTCGTCTGAGTGGCGCTTGCTCACAGGAGTCACCCTCTTTGGGGGAACGGGAGGAGATCGCTTGACTGGGACTGTGACTTGGGAGGGATCCACTGTAGAAATAAACAAAATACAATCAAAACTAATTTCACATAAAAACGAGGGTTAAAGCACATGTGACAACAAATTAGTTTGTACGAAAGTGCCAAGCTAGGATGCTTAAACATTGATTTGCATGCCTTGGATTCAATAAAACGGGGATTAGATTAGATTAGTACAAGATGGGGAGGGATTTAATATTCTAAGATGATAGATTCTACAGACAATGATGAAGTTTAATGCATTAAGGTCTAAAACATAACACTCTATGCAAGTTCGTGAACATAAGCTAGAAATGAGTTACATTCTGAACCATGCCACAAGAGACAATGTAGTACCTGTTTACACTGAGGACAATAAATGCAGTGATAACTATAAAGTTTTAATAATTGTTAATAACTGGGAATTCCACATCACAACTATAACAATGGCAGAGAGCAACAATATCGTCTGAATCACTTTCAGAATTTTTTTTTCTTCAACAGATGGATGATAAAAACATTGACAGCCAATCAGAATCCACCCGACTTTAAAGAGCCAGAACATTTAAACTGGTGTATAGAGTTGTCATTAGTTATCAGTTTTGGTGTGAACGGGCCTTAAACATTCTACTTCAGGCCAACTACCGTCATGGCAGAGCAACAGTTTGAAGAGAATCTTTCTGAGGAAGTTAGTTTAAATGAAATAAAATCTAAATTGCCTCCAATTAGTTTCTCAATAGCATGTTACTACACAGACACAAAGAAACAGTGCTATGCACTTGTAACATGAGGCTGGCCAAGCATTCTTTTTTTAATCTTTTTATGAAATTGTGCACTTGCACAAAGTATGTTTCTGGTCTAAATGTCACAAATCTTAACCTTAAGTGAAGGCCAGTTCCATTTCAAAAACTCCACGTTAGACAGTGGACATCGGGTGAAATGTTAGTATAAATGTACATTTTCAGACGTAATTTAGACTGATTCTGAATTTAATATTCATTACTGGTTATCCTGTTAATCCTCAATCATGGTTATCTATAATTATCATATCTTTTGAATAGGATGAACTGAACCCCATTCATTAGTTCTCAGTAATGGCAGTGTTTTGGAGCAGGATCATGGAGATCTTGAGTATGGGTGTGAAAACAAGCATGACTCTGTGATTATTAGAGCATTAGGACATGCATGCCAGCTGGTGTGGGACGGGACGGCACCAGGGCTACCTGGGCGGAGCTGAGCACCCCTTTGGCTGAGGTAGGTGGGCAGGGAGAGATAGCCTCCAGACTCTGCCTGCCGTCTCCAGCTCGTCCAGTACTGAGGGGGCGGAGCTTTGTAAGATCTTTGAAACGTTGAAGCTTTGGGGTGGATGAAGGGAAAGGTGTTTATAGCATCTCAAACAACAAATCACACGCACTGTTGGACACTGGTCCAGTCCAACAGGTGACACCTATTAAAACCTCCAAGCGCTTAAAGGGATAGTTCACCCAGAAATAAACAATCTGTCAATTACTCACCCTCATGTTGTTAAGATATTTCTTGTGAAACCGGACAGATTTCTGTGGTTTAATCCAAGTCTTTCAAAAATATGATCACTTTATTACACTTTTTATTACAGTGTCCTTATGAAATATTTGAAATATTGAAGTTTTGGCTGTTAGTGGGAGAAGGGAAATTATTCATTAAATCATTAAAATGTTTTGAATACAAACAAAATTCTTAAGGGTTTGGGAAAACATGAGGGTGACTAACTGATGACATTTTTATTTTATTTCTTTTTGGTGGGGGGGGGGGGGGGGGGGGGGGGGTTATCTGTGTAAGTTGTTCTCTGTCTAAGTAAGAGCATCCAAACATCTCAGTCTGAGACTCAACCAATAGCACGAGTACAATGAAAGGCAGTAGGATGCAACTCTTCGTTTAATCAGGGGTCCAGAAAGACACACTTCAGCTTTAAGCTGGTGGATATTACTGACTTCAGCTGCAGTAAAGTCAAACCTACAAAACATATTTAAAGCCGTTCAAATTAATTAAGCTAGTTTCATGCCAGGTTACTTTCATCCATCATTTGGTTCAAGGTTTTGAATTCTTGACTGAAGGATTTTCTCAAATGTCTATGGACAAAATGAATTGGAAAAATATAACCCAGGAGGCTAGAAAAGTGGGTCTCTGTTTTGCTCTATTGTACTGATAAAAAAAGTTAAGGACAACAGTACAAGGAGTTCTTATGTCTGTGAGCAGACAGAACATCAGCTGCTGTGTAGGACAAACAGACCCACTTAAGTACTACAGGAACATTACACACACTTTTTCCCATCACTTGCCCAGGTGCAATTACTTTGGCCATTTTTGTATTGATTTCTTGTGAAACGGTACATTTAAAACCTGTCAGACAACAAACACTGTGTAGCTGTCTGTGTTTCCTCAAAAGTGGCTGGAGCCAGAGCCGCTCAGAGACAGGTGTGTGTGTGTGTGTGTGTGTGTGTGAGACACGAAGCTGCTCAGTGAACAGTGTCCCAGCACAAACAGCACAGAGACATGTCTCAGCCTGTCCATCTCAATGGAGTACCCATCTGTCTCTCTGCTTCAGCAGACACCAACACACCTGATTCACTAAACACACAGGCCCTTATCTATTAACTGACTTGATTCTGAGGGAAAGATTAAGAAAAAAAAAGTCTCGTTATATGTACAGCTGTGATACCTGTGTGGACACAAACCATTTCCCCACTCTTTTCCTTTTTACTGTCCCATACATTACAAAACAAATATAGCGTATAAAATGATAAATGATAGTAACACGACTAATGCGTGTAGTTGACCTTCGTCCATATTATTGCACCTCGATGTTGACAACTATCAGTTCTTACTCTTTGCCCAATGACATAGAAATATCTAGATTGTGATAGTGAATGTGTTATCACTGCTTTGGGACTGTTACATTACCCGTGACAGCTACAGTGTACAGTAGTTTTGTGACGTTTATCAAAAGTCAAGATAAATTAAAACAGGATGTGATATAGCCAATGTAAAATGTAGGTAACACATTTATGTAAATAAGGTTTTATAGATTCAAGTAATGCAGTATGAACTGAAAAATGACAATGAATAATATTTTTACATCATTGTATATAAATGAAATAGCCGTAAGCATCGTGCATAAATCTGATTTACATAGTAATGTGAATGTACAAACTAAATCATGTATGTCTCTGTCATGAATGAATGAAGGTTGTATGACCAGTAATATGAAGCTCTGTTGATTAAATATGAATTAAATATGAATCTGTATTGAGTCAAAACAATACACTGCAAGATAGGAAATAATTTAGCCGATTACTGATTCAATGAAAGCACGGTATGAGCAAGGACAATTTAAATTCCTAAAAAGGAACATTCTTAAAAAGAACTAAATAACCTTTAAGAGGTCTTAAAGGGATATCAGTGGCTGATCATGTAAACAATGATCGGTCATTATGAGTATGGCTTATAGGACTTTCTGTAGAGATAACTACAGAAATAATAAACTAATAAAATAATAAACCGGTGACCATACACACACACTCACACACAAGCATGCGACACATTCACACTTAACTTGCAGATGAGACATGTCCCTGCCACTTCAAAGTCCATTTTTCCCACTTTTTGAAAGAAGACATAAGCACATCATATCTGGTTCCATAATTTAAATTATACATGTAACAAAATATATTTGTGCAGACAATAGCGGTATATCCTGGGATTTATGACAAAAAATATATAGTGTGCGGGCTTAATGTGATTACTGCAGTAATCTGAAGGCAGCGCAAATACGGCCTTCGAGATGTATGGACTTGATCAGCGAGTCTTCGGTTACAATCACAAAACTATCATTTGCTTCTTAAGAAAACAATATGATATTACTAAGAAAATATTTGAAAACTTCTTTCTTTTTTTTAAGAACTGCACTTAGAAATATATTTCTGTGACCTTATTAGAAACTTTTTTCTTAATCTTAATTTGTGAATCTGGCACCAGTTCATCGAAATAGTTTCCCAACACCTTTGAAACAAGGATTTTCCATTAATTTTCCAGTCATTCATAATTAAATGATTAAAACATTTAGAAGTCTAGTCAAATATTTCAGAGCCAAGCATAACAAAATCATAGAAAAACTATTAATCCCCTCTGCTAGGTTATGACAATTTGAACAGGTCATGCTTTTATCATTCTGCACAGTGCAGTCTACTCAAGAAAGCAGCATGAAGCCACATATACCTCACAGTTGCATTTTTGGGGCGAAAGCTGACAGGACAAATACCGACTCACCTTGCAGTGCAGTGTTGCTGTTGTGATGGGCGGGTTTGGGAGGGGGCACTGGCGGCTGTTTCGGGGCAGTAGAGGCAGGAGGGTTGGAGTGGGCAGGAACAGTGGGAGGGGTAGAGTGGGCGGGGACAGTGGGCGGAGTCGAGTGACCAGACACAGTGGGCGGAGCTTCACGGTCTCCTGATGTAACGGGAGGAGTGGGATTACTTCGGGAGGAGTCGTCTACATTTAAAGACACAGTCCGAGGAGGAGGCTTAGCAATGGGGGGAGCAGAGGATGATGAAGTCGACGATGATGATGAAGAGGAGGAGGAGGATGGGACTGGAGCAGTCTCAGTGGAGGAGGAGGAAGAACCCATCAGCCATTTGGGAGGGAGAATGGCCTGTTTAGGGGGCGGCTGGAAGTCTTTAGAGGAGGCACTTGGTGCAGGTTTGGGCTCAGGAACAAACCGCACACCCACTGATCCTAATGGTGAGCACAAGACACATGCACAAACATGCATAAACACAAATAACAAAACACACAGAGGTGCACAGCACAAACAAAACAGCAGGCATGAGTAAATCAGGCATGGCATGTGAACAGGGTGAAAGTGGAGCGCTTTAAAGACCCCATGAAGTCAAAATGGCAGTATTGTGTTTTGAGGGTACCTATATGCCCAATGTTGACTAAAATTATTTTAAAGGTATACTTGGGGCTAAAGGACAGACATATCCTTCAATAGCCAATACAGGAATCCATCTGTTTCATGGGGTCTTTACCATCGCCAGGAGCAAAATAATGCATAGTGAAGTTCTGCAGATGTAGCAATAAAACCGCATGAACTGTATGATCAGCACTCGAACTCTTGAAATAGCAGATGTACAGCTAAGCGGTGTCTCAAGAACCTGATATAAGCTGCTTTAAAGAGCTTAAGCAAATGACTTTGTGACACTACTGGAAATGTCTCCTGATTGCAAAAACAAGACTTTGATGGACACCACACTGAAGTCTATTATGGTCTCATTTCTTTGACAGACCGGCTAAAGAGCTAATAAGAGTTAACAGGCAATAAAAAAAATAAAAAAAAAAAAAACTTTTTTCAATTTTAAATGTTCTTGTAACAGACCTATACTAAAGCTTCAGAGTTATTTTGAACAATAAAAAAAAAAAAGATGCTATAATATTGAACTTCTGGGCCGATACAAATAAGCAATAATTGGAATTTTACATTTGGACTCTTTAAAAACAACTGGAGAGTCTAGTTTATTAAAACACTTAATTAAAAATAGCGGTTTCAAAAATGAAACCAACTCTCTCTTAACTATTGTTTTTTTTTTTTTACAGGCAAAAAAGGTCAATTTTCAATGATCGATGTATAAATCACAGCTCACATAGAAGCAGCTTTCTGGTGCTCAACATGGTGAATTCGATGGCCGACTAGAATAGTGCTGGACCAACATATCGGCAAAGTGATCAATCCATCGATTTATTGTGCAGATTTATTTTTCATCAAGTTCTAATTATTTTATGATTTTTTTTCATATGTATCCACTTTAAATTTATAAAAAATTACATAAAATCAATACATTTTAGCAACTGTTATGCATGCGCTTTTACTATCATAAAAATTTAAAAATGTGATATCTTCTATATATGGCTTTTTATTGCCCATCAAAAAAAATCATGATCTGTTGACCACTGAACCTGACGCAAAATCTGCACGGTGATATCTTACAGCCTTTCGCTGAATTCTCAATGGTGTGATTCCTACTGAAATGACTGAATTTCGCCCGCAGAAACTCACCAAAATGTGACCTCTTGTGCTGAATTCAGATTTTATTGCCAAATGCATTTTGTTTAGTGCTGTCAAACGATTAATCGCGATTAATCGCATCTAAAATAAATGTTTTTGTTTGCATAATATATGTGTGCATTCTGTGTATATTTATTATGTGTATTATATATATATATATATATAATGCACACATACAGTATATATTTTGAAGATATTTAAAGCTCTAAATTTATATTCATATGATTTATATCATAAATAAATACATTTAATTTTAACATTATAAAATTATTATTAATTTAAATGTGTTCCATATCAGATCAAAACTTCACTAAACATTATTTGTAACACTCCACCCAGCGTGCTTGGTTACTTTTGATATCACATCAAGCATAAATTTTCAAACTGTATTCTATTTTCCAGCGCAAGGTATATTCTTTAATCATTTATCCGGGGCTAGATGTATGTGAATATCAAAACTTCGAGTAAACCTCACAGTTTTGAGTGATTTTCACTCGCTTTACCTGTGCGTGCCCTGGACTCCTCCTCTTCAGGCGTGTGTCGTGGCAGTGTGCTGCTCTGGATGGCCTCTGAAAACGGCCGGACCTTCTGTCCAATGTCAGACGAGCTCTTCTGAAGAACGGGTCTCATGTCCTGTTCTGACTGAGGCCGGAAGAGTTTCCCATCAGACACCTGTTTCACGGGTTCTGGCCTCCTGGCGTCTCTCCTTTCTCTCTCCTCGCGTCTATCCCGTTCCTCTCTTCTTTCCCGGTCTTCTCTCCTCTCGTTCTGCTCCTTTTGCTCTCTCTCGTCTGCTCTCTCGGGCTCATCCCTTCTTTCGTGATCCTCTTTCCTGTCCCGTGGCTGTTTTTTGTCCTTGTTCTCTCTCCAATCTTTCTCGTCCCGCTTTTCTCTGTCATTCCTCCTCTCCTTCTCGCGCTCATCTCGCTCACCTTTTCCATAACCGTCTTCTTTATCCGGCCTCCTGTCTCGTCTGTCTCTCTCATCTCTGCGTTCGCCTCTTCCTTCTCTGTCTTCTTTTCTATCCCGTCGTTCTCGGTCCCTGCCTGCTTTCTCGTCTCTTTCCTCCCGCCGATATCGTCCCTCCTCCTGTCCTTGTCTTTCTCTCTGTAAAGATCCCGCTGGTCTCTCCAGGTCTGACTCAGGTCGGCTGCGTCGGTCTGTTTCGGGTGGTATCCGCGTGCGAGCGTCCACGTCCAGCGGCTGACGGTTGCGGCTGACGTCGGAGGGTGCTCGATTGCGGCGCTCTGGTTCGGGTGCGAGGCTGTTCCTCTGTTCTTCTCCTTGTGGCCGTGAAGACGGCGCCTTGACCTCTGACCCTGAGTCTGACCTGCGCTCTCCAGGCACTGTGTGGCCGTTCTTCACCGGAGGAGCTTTGTGATTCACATCATTACTCTCTGAAACAGATGTGGATAATGGATTTTGAGACCGAATACAAAAGAGCTAAGAAGAAACATGTCAGACTGGATCTTAAAAGTATAAAAGGATGCAAAACTTAATATTTCTGATGGAGTGGAATTACCACAATAAAGAAAAAGAATCCGGAGCATATTTTTATGCATCATGTAACAAACGTTTATTAAAATAACATCACAATGCAAAAAACTATGATCTTAAAGAGAATTCAGCGGATGATGCATACAAATATGCTCCGTTTATGACAGAATCAATCTCACAAAACCTTTCAAGCAATTCGATTCTGAGCAATTAAGATAAACCAATGAGACTCATGACCATGTTAGGTTGGCGTACCATTCTCTGGGACGTCCTTCAGTAACCCTCGCTCTATCAGCTCCTCTCGGGGCTTCCTCATCGAAATCTTCCTCTCCAACACTGATCATTCAGAAAGACGGCAGACACAAAATCACTTAAGACACTGGTTTAGAAAGACCCTGAGTTTAAGACAATCCTAAATCCTAGTTTCATTACTAACACATCAGAACTACATTACTTTAACTTATTACAATAAAAAATATGTTCAATCAGAATTCAGTTTTCAACAGAAATGGCATTGTAATATAACTGTATTCATATTATGACTGTATTCGATTAGTGTAGCTTGAGAGTCGCTAATCAACAGACCTTCTGATGTTTCCTTGAACTTGTCACTGCTTTTCTTCTTCCTCCACTTCCAGGGTTTGAAGATCTTGCCCAGATTGGAGAACTTCCCCTTGCCCTTCGCCGAAGGGGTTCCTGCTCCTGGAGGTGCTCTATCACTCTCTGGGACACTGTGATCCACTTCATCATCTGGGGAGGAGCAGGAGCAAAGACTTATTTTATCATGCATTACTTGTTTGATTACATGCCATTAACCAACTGCAGGGTTTTTACTGCACATTTCTGCCATATGGACATCAACTTGACCACAGCTACTGATAAATATAATGTAGAAACATGCTTTTTCTGTAAAGCTGCTTTGCAACAATTTGTATCAGACATTAACAAGGAAAAACTAAAATACTAGTCTAACTAAGGTTGTGCACAGCTGTAAAATACTGTTCTATATAAGTGTAATGCAGAATGTATTTAGTATATTTGTCAATTGAAAAGCATCCGAATGCTTATTAATACCAAACTGTAACATGAAAACAGTGTTAAAACTCAGATATGCATCTCAATACATAGTCAGAATATGCAAACACCACCAAAATGAACCCAAATAATAGCTCTTTGTGTGGTGCATGTAAAATTACTGCAACACACAGCCTCTCATGGATTATTTTTGTGTTACATGACAATCTTTTCATAATGAACCCTGCAATTTATACAATCTAAGAGTGTAAAAATGTTCTAGATACAATTCAACAAACGATGCAAATCAGACTACAGGACATCCAGCATGATGGCGGTCAAAGCACTGTTATATAACAGCGAGATGTTCCACGTGAAAATAACAACAACACTAGTGGATTGGCCGGGCCACTGACTCCTGTGAAACCTGAGTAACACAACACACCCACTGCACTGCTACACATTCACAGCCAGAGAAAAAGAAAGTAGACTCGGTTTCTTAAGATAAGACTGGGTACATACGTGCCACAGTGACTGTAACTGCCTAAACATTTATAGTCTGTCGGATAACAGCGCAATATTGGACTGAAATGGATTACTAAACAATAATAACTCTTTCAACAGCCCAGCCTCGTGAGTCACATGTAACAACAGTGGGCGGTTATATGGATACTGAAACTCTTACTCAAACGAGCCATGAGCTCAGGGTGATTTACAAACTGCCAAACAGTTAACACACACAGTGACACCCAGCTGAGCCGCTACTAAACCCTCCACCTGTATTCAGAAGCACGGGTTACATCACGACTGTATTAAGATCAATAATACCAATACTAGACCTAATCATGGCACATCAAGCCACCAGGCCGGTTTCAGTGTTTCAGGACATCCCGCAGGAATCATGCATTTCAGACAATCAGCTGGTGACAGTACAGAATTAACCACTAACCACAGATCCTGTTCATTGACACTGGTTAACATGATTAGCTAGCTATTACAGTTAAAGAGAGAGCTGAATGCAAGTCAAGGTCTATAAAATAAAACAGTAATGGTCTAAAATAATGGCAATTAGTTTCTAAACGGAAATAGTAAAGGGAGTTCAGCGTTGCAGGATTACTGATAAAACAATTTCAGAAACATAGTTGCAAGACATTAGCAGTTCTTAGGCTCCTTTTGTTGTTGTTGGGTCAGAGTTCCTATTAAATCATAGAGATTCATTACAGAGCCCTGACAATAATAATGATAATAATACTGATTATAAAGTGAATTCAGAATTTATTCCCATGATTTATTAATTTGTGGCTCATTATATTAATGTGTTTCCTTGTTTTAGGCCAATTTGTGGCCACAATATCACAACTTCTTTAAACTTGCTGTCATTTCCGGGCTTAATTTAATCGTGATAAAACATTTAAGTTTAATTCACTTAAATGTATACAATTAAAGTCTAAATCAATTTGTTTTGGACTACATAAACCATTTTTGTCAGTATAACTTGACAAGGAATTTCTAGTACCCAGCATGTTTTGCTGATTTTGGATAGTAAATTATAAACGTAAGAAAAATTAGATACAAAAACATTACTACTAGGGGTGGGCGATATATCATTTAGACGATAATATCCAAATTGTTGTCTGGACGATATGCAAAATTGGGATATAGAATATTTCATAATTTGTACAATCTGACATCCCAAACATGAAAAGAGCTGAAGGAAGTTAAAGAGAAAACAAATAACGCACACTATAACCTTCTAAACAATGATATGTAGCGATTTTAATAAATTAGGGAAACAAAAGTTTGACTGTATTTTATGTTTGTTTTTTTTTTATACAAAATCACGCTCGTTCCTTAATGAGTAAGCTGCTACTAATTTGCAATACAACTACGGAGTTCTTACCTTTGTGTTATGACGTTTCTTAGGTTAAAGCAACAATACAAAAACGTTAAGAGTAAAGCGGATGTACGATTAATAAAATAGCTGCTAGAAAAGGCAAAATATGCGTTGTTTGCGGAAAACTGAAGTCTGAAGTTAAAACGTTTTTCTTAAATGTCTGTGGCGTCCTCCAGTGGTGAGCTTCGTGATTGCATCATTAGATTGCATTGCGTTGTATAATGATGAGTCCAAAAGATGGAATACATTTTTCCAGAGAGATCCACCGCAAAACACAACTTTTTTTAAAGAGGTAGTCACATTGTTATTAATCTATTACTAATAGAGTACTGTTTGCAAAGCACAAAGTTAATTTATTACGTACATATATTGTACTGAAAAAGCACTGTTCTTGTATTAAAGTAAATATTTAGTACAGTAACTTAGTTCATGTTTAAATCAATAATGTCTCATATCTTTATCTACTAGTAATTCTACACAATAATAGGTCAAATGCATCAAGTCAAAAAAACCAACTGGACCTTCTTTGCCAATTTGCACAGTTTTCTTTTAAGGATTGCAAAATTATCGTCTGAATATCGATATCGAGATTTTGAAAAAAAATATCGAGATATACATTTTTGTCAATATCGCCCACCCCTAATTACTACTAGATACTAAATACAAAAGCATTCTTGTTTCCTCTTTGCTTGCTCCATAGATTATCTTAAGAAATTGTAACAGGAAAGAGAAGGATGTGTTGTTTACTGTGCAAATGCTGTCTATTTAGCATGAATAATGAGCCCGAGACCGTTAAACTGGTCTGAAGACACAAGACAAGGCAGGTTGTGTATGACACACATTGGAATGTTTCTGGGTTTTGGCAGCTCCATTGGTCTAGATGCTCTTAACTGATGTGGCAAGGGTTTGACAGCACACAGGCCTAGTTTACGTCACTCAAATGGGATTTTTCCTTTGAAAACACTTCACACATGTGGAAAAAACTTTAAAAAAGATACACAAAAACACCCAAGTCAAAAACTACAAACTCCACCAATGAAAGTCTAGCTGTGACAGTGAAAAGAAAAGTGTAAATCGCATATTGTTTTGTGAAAATTCAGCGAAAATACACATATTCAGCTCCTCAACTCACTTAATTATGATGAAAGCTCACTTCTGACTGGACAATGACATGGCATCCAAAAACAGACTCTTATACACCTTCATTTACAAAGTCCTACACACTACCCATTAAGTGTCTGCCAATTAGGTCTACCTGGTCTACCTACTGGAAAAACACACTGTCCTCGTGTTGTTTGGAAAAAAAGAAGTGCATGGTGACAAGAGAAAACAAGGTGGCTCATTGTCATGACACCACAACCTTTATAAAACAGAATAATAAAGTAATGAAAGTGAACGTAACACTATCAAAGCACAGGCCACAACACCACCAGACACTGATCTTCACCTGAAACACACACACACACCTCAATCAATGTTTCTACGAAGCACTGCCTCAGTCTCAATGAACTCTTTGTTCAGGAAGGCTGCACATTCCTCTCATATCAGTGGCATACATGAGAAGCTGCCTGGACTCAGTGAGTGTAACGTACAGCTGTGATAATGGTAGAGGACATCCCACACGGACGTCGAGGATAGTGTGTGTGTAAATAAACACAGAGGTCAAGAGTCAATGGAAGAACTGATCGTGCTACTGCTGTGATCAAACGTTAAGTGAGAAAAGCGTATGGCATGTGATGCCGTTTGATAGAGGACAAACAGAAGATTCACGGCAACACCTTAAAACAACATCAGTCATCTGAAGGTGCTTGTGTGAGACTGAGGGATGTACCGTGTGTGTGTGTGTGTGTGAGAGAGAGAGAACAACAACTGCTGATTTGAGAATAGTAATAAGTTTTTTTGTTTTTTTTTAACAAAATTCGATTAATAGAACATTTTTGAAAAGCATTTATTTTGAACAGAAATATTTTGTAATATTATAAATGTCTTTACTGTTACTTTTATTCAATTGAACATCCATGCTGAATAAAATATTAATAATAAAAAATATTTCCGACGCTACACTTGGTAGTGTACAAACAAACCAAATTACAAAATAAAAATACAGAAAGAAAATGTTTTGTAATATTGTTCTATTGGTTACACTTTATTTTGATAGTCAACTTTAGACATTCTACTAACTATAAGTAGCTTTGCAACTACATGTAAACTCATTTTCATTAATTTGCAAATACATGTCTAGTAACTCTCAGAGTGGACTGTTAGGTTAGGATTAGGGTCAGTAGAATAAGTTGATATATACATGTAAAGTTTCTCAGTCAGTATGTTGAAGGCCCATCAAAATACAGTGTTAGAAGATATTAAGCAGACAGTCTATTGATACTCTAATGACTGCTAGTTGACATGTAGTTGCAAAGTTACTAACTGTTAGTAGAATGTCTAAAGTGGACTATCAAAATTAAATGTCTTACTATTATATTTATATTATAAAATATATATAATATTTCTAAATAAAATATTTTGACAACAATACAATTATAATGCTCTAGTTGACTGTTGGATGTACTTAAGCTATATTTGGAATGGAATGCTTTATTTTAGAATGGCTTTAAAAAAAAAGAATAAAAACATCTGATACTGTGCACACTAGTCAATGGTGAGCATGTCGCACAACCTCACATTTAACTGTGACTGTGCAAGTGTCGCCCAGTTATCAACTCTCAGATATAACGGATCGATTTGAATCAATTTAAATCAATAAGCATAATAATTAATCCCATCGTCCCATCAAAATAGCGGGAAAAAAAGTACACTTTATTTCCAATTCATTAAAACAGTAAGATGAAGTTAACCATTTGATGTGAGCTGGTTGTTAAACGATTTTAAAAAACACTACTTTTTTTGCAGTTTATAGTAATAATAAAAATTTGATTGCTAGTATATATCAGTATAGACTTAATTTCAAGTATCAAGTGTTTTTATTCTTTTGGGAAGAACTGGTGCATTGAAATTTAGTTTAAGCAACAACAGCATACTAATTCTGAACTTAGACCTCCTTCGGAAAGAATTTCTGCAAATCATTCACGAAAGCATTCTTATACAAGCTGATGCTTTCAATGCATTTAGGAATGAATCGCTCCACAGTCTCTATCAGTGTTTTGACGCGGTCAAAGAAGGACAAGGCTGCATGTTGGGTTGTGATTTTCAGAGGAGACGATGTCAACAAGAAACCACTCGAGTCAGCTTGAAACAACAGACAGCACAAACAGGTTTCCTCCTTTAGCGCTACTGCACACAACTCCCGCATCAAACACATGGTCATACACCATTAAAAAGACCTTCACATATCTCCGGTAAGGTCTAATCCGAGAGGAAGCATTCTTGACATGATTGCACAACAGCCACATTCCTCCCACCTGCCTCTTACTCCTTCCCTCACATCGATGAGCGTACACCTGCGATCGCTCACACTAATACAGTTGGCATGAGCATGTGTAAGAAAGAAGACCAGATTCCCTCCAGCGGAAAAAGCAAAACAGGTCTGGCTCTTAAACAAACCGTGAGAAAGCCGTTTAAATGCATCCCATCGTCTTGATACTCAGGAATCCATGTCTTCTCTGAAGTGACTCACCTGTTATGTAGGCA